>NC_056741.1:1857021858-1857239975 GCF_019279795.1 Protopterus annectens
AGCATTTGATGTTCATGGACTGTCAATACATATATACATATGAATCAAAGTTTACCCAGTGCTAAGCAGGTGTGCACTCAGCTGAGAACTTTCAAATCCAGCCAATCACAAATAAATGCGGGAAATGAGGCATATATAAGCTCCATAGGTGGGAATACTCACCATAACTGGTTGCATCTCCCATCTGCAGGCAGCAATGGCTGGTGTCGGAGAAGGCTCTCACTTCCAAGCACAACGATGGGGCATTGAGGAGTCAAAACTGATGGTTTGGCTCCTCACCCATCGTCATGATGCTAGACTCCTGCAAGGCCAGTTCCAGGGCACGGAATACAAAGCGGAGGCCTGGAACCGTCTTGCACATGAACTCACCAGTTCCACAGGCATCCCTCAGACTGTTGAGCAGGTCAAACATCACCATGCAGACCTGAAAAGACGCAAGCAGGACCTACTGAACCAATGCATACAGGAGGCCCGTGGGATGCAAAATACCCCACTACTGAGTAGGTAGCCATGGACTGAAGTATGTAAAAATTGCTAGTGTAGTCGATAGTATGGAAAGGTATATGTCTCACTATCATTTCATTTACTTCACAGCTGCAGGTGTCCATGCTGCAAATCAGCAAGCCTATGCAGATAGGCTGCTAAGGCTGCTCCACCAGGCAGGTTAGTAATTTTTCTGCATGTACTGTTTTATAAAATAAGTGAGAGAGCCTGGCTAAAAGTGTCTCAGCCCAATAATAAAGGTATAATAAGGCTTGAATAACCTCTCTGCATGAACTGTTATGTAAAATAAGTGTTGTAACCCATTAATAAAGGTATAATAAATCCTGAATTATTTCTTTGCATGTATTGTTAAATAGAATAAGTGAGAGAGCCAGAAAATGAGTGTTATAAACCAGAAATGAAGGTATAATACATCCTGAATAAGATGTCTGCATGTACTGTAATAACAAATAAATGAGAGAGCCACTAAAAAAAGTGTGTAATGTAATTAATAAAGGTATAACACCTGTAGTGTGTCCGTGTCACTTTCTTTGAAATGTTGATGTACTCTTGCAGTATAGAAATAGTAGTGTTGTATTAAGCACTGTCAACCCACACTTGGGTAGGCCCATAGAAAGAGTACGAAGGGAGTGCCAGTATCTCTTAAGCATATATACAGTCCTCAACTGTAGTTTCAAGCCTGGTATGTATAGGTAAATCTGGCACATGAGTAGCTTGTAATTGTGTGCACCGGAAATGTCAGTGTGCTGCAAAAAATGTAGGGGGCTGTTAAAATATAACTGATAATGTCACCTGAACACATCCAGATATGTAGACATATGAATATAAATAAAATATATAAATACATAGCAGTAACATCTGCATCCTGGACAGTTTGTATATTAGAAACAGGCCAGGTACATAATGAACGAGCAAAACACATCCCACAACATACTGGACATTGCCTAGTGTAATAATACATGTAGTGGATATATACCTGCAGTCAATAGGAATGTAGTGTAAACTATAAGTTCATATAATTGTTGTTAATGGAGGTATCTTTTTACACCCTACTGTATGTGCATAAACAATGCAATTCCACATCTCAGTGGGTATGTGTAATCTCATAACATTTGTTGGGACATATGTCCTATTGATTCATAAATATCTGAATAACTTTGATGCATGTGCCCTGTTCAAACACCACAATCTTGGTGGCCTGTTGCCACCATTCATTCCTGCATGCTGTTGGAATATCCACTGTCATTCAATATATGCATGTGCTATGCTTTCTGTTCAACTGTTGGAACTCTAGTGTGTTGGGTTAATGGGGATATTACTGCATGCTGTTACAACTAATTTGGAATGTTGTTGGCTATATTGTCATTAAATTCACCTAAACACAGAACATATTGGAAGGCCATTCCCAGCGGACCCACCTGTCCCACTTCAGCTGGTGATGGCACCTGGCACCAGCAGGTCCGGTGCCCAGCTCGAGACCTCCTCCTCCATTGGCCCTGTGCCACCTTTGGGTGGAAGCACTGCAGGGGATGGGGATCATCCCCCCATGCAAGCGTGGCCAGAGGAGGACCACCTGTCACCCTCCGAACGGTCCGGGCTGTGGTGTGTAGGGAGATCCAGTGTTCAGTCGCTGATCCCCTACACCAGCTCGAGGCAAGAGTGGCACTACTCATGGGTGAGCCTGCCCCTCCTATGTAGCCCCCAGTACAGCCACCCTCCGGGCTGTGAAGGTGCAGTGGTGACTGCCCATGGGTGGGGATCTCATTTCCACTGTTGCCATCTGTGGGCTCATGGGCTTGTGATTTCCAAACATCCTTCCCCGTCAATTGTGTTCACCCACCCCATGTGTCATATTCTGCCCCTGTATGCATCTAGTTGTCTTGTCTGTTTACCTCTCCAACCTACCTCCCAAAACATACCTACTTCCCCTACCCCACATTCCACTCTCACCTGAAAAAAAAAATGGGCAATCTGCTCCCATAAAAACATTACACCCCATACATAGCTGCCCATTTTGCACAGATGTCCACTGGACACAGAAACTGAAATTCAATTGGCAGTACAACATACTTTGTTGTCCTCACCCCTTTCTCAGGGGTGGAATGTTTCAAAATTCCCTCCAAATTACTAGTATATGCACAGCTGTTGCTGTTAAAGAAATGGGCAGCTATGGACCTTCCCTACACCCGTCCTGCACATCCCAAGCTGTTTTCTCTACTGTCTTTCCCTCTTTGTGCCCCTTTTTCACCACTTTCCTGTCTCCCCATTTTCTTTTCTTTCAAAGAAATGAGCACAGGGGGTAGCGGGAGTAAGCACTTTTAAGCAGCAGAATGCGGGTTTGAGCGAGTGTGCGCATGTGTGTGCTTAGCTAAGTATTGCTAAGCGCTGTGCAAACCCGTGCAAACCCACTTACAACTGCTTAAAAGTGCCTTAGTCGCCCTGCATATGAGGGGCCTTGTTCTGCTCAGCAGCAAAATAAAACACCACTGTTAGTTTCAAACCCCGGACCTTGGACACACTAGACTGCATGAAATACCACTAGGCCACAGTAGATATACAGCAGGATGCTGCTGAAATATATATATCATGCATCAGAATGTGTGAATGTAAAGGAAAGATAGGAATGCCATAACACAAAACCTGTTCTGTGGAACTTTACCAGCAGTTGTTGTGGAATTGCATTACATGACTGCGATAACAGAACTAGACATTCTAGCAGTAAATACTGTTACAGCAGCACTTCACAACCCCCACACAGTATCATAGCAGGACAATCCCCACCCAAATGTACAAAATACCAGTGTGTTCAAGGTACAGCAAGGATGTATGTAGGCATACTCAGTACTGGAATTGTCCAGTTTCATGAGCATCCTGTGATAATGTCAACAAAGTAAAAAGCACAAACAGTGCCAAAGTGAGTACATTAATATCCACAGTATAGCTGTTCCCAAACAGTTCATGTGCCAAATGAAAACCTCTCAATAACTACATATGTATGGCAGCTAATAGTGGATGTTGTAAAGAAACACCATACTCCCATGTATCTTGTGTTAGCATTTCTAGGGGTGAGTACAATTCTACACTGTCAACTGTGTACTGGAAGGGTTAACATTCAGGTCTGAGTACAACATACAAATAACTGGCTACACCCTTAGCAACAGTTAGAAGTAGTATACCAACCTTCTGAGTTACACAACGGTGTCCACAGCAAACAAGCATGGTCCCCACTCTGGAATTCTGAAAGGGCTATGCCTACCTGACCTAGCAATTTATAGCACTGGGTTGCTATGACAGTGAGTACTGCAAGTACCATACAGCAGGCTGCATGCAATTGCCAAATGGTGGCCACCAATTGGTACAGAGGCCATCACATGCACATGTGCAGATACCTATAAAAGTAGTCTGTACTTGCTGTCCACACATGCAATCATTCCACTGCAGGTATGGAGGGAGAGAGAGAGAGAGAGAGAAAGAAAAGAAAAAGTGAGGTAAACTAAAGAAATATAACAAAAAGAATATATTGAAAAAAACAGTATACTGACAAAAAAAATTATATTGAAAAAATATATTGAAAAGAAAATATAATGAAATATATCATTGAAATAAAATATATTGAAAAATAAATTGAAAGATAAATATATAGCAAACAAAACTGAACAAAAAATATATTGAAAAAAAAATTGAAAACCAATATATTCTGAAATAAAAATCTATAAAAAAAATCTTGAACAGTAAAAGAGTTATTGACAGCAAAACGTATATTGCTAAAAGAAGTATACCAGCAACATATATGAACATATACAAAGGAAATGTATGTAACAGCTATGTATTTACTGGAATGTAGTAGATGTTTATGAAGGGTACTCTATATAGTTTGAATCATCCATATGTGGCAGCAGTACGTATCGATGCACAGATGCCCTGCATAACCACTGGCAATGGGAAATGAGTGTGTTGCTGTGTGCAGTGGGATGTGACGGTGACATATGTAGTTCAGAATTAAATGTCAAACATCTGATCCATGTTATCTGTGTTCTGTACAGTAGTGTCTACAATGTCTGTTTGGGGTAGTAGCCCATACAGTTATGCAAACATGGATGTGACAGAGTAACAAATGCATGATAGTCATATTAATGTGTAGCTTAGCATTGGCAACAGCTGTACCAGGCTAGTATGCTAATTCAGCATTAGCAGCTATGTATACACCCTCTAATATTACTGTGTGCTCACATGTGACACCTGTTCATGTTGCAGCAAGGCCCACCAGGTCAGCCGTAAGGTACATGTACTTACAACAGTGTGGCTGTTGTGTGTGTATGGGACACACATATGGAGGGAACTGTCCATGTCAGATATATTATCATCTGTACATGTGCATTGAGCAAGGGACATACAGCAACTGTTTGTGAAAGGTGGATATATATATATATATATATATGTTGTTGAAGGCTGTTATGTGCATATTTCTATGTAGGTTGTAGTGTGTGGCAGACCAGACAGCATACAGTGCTGGTATATGACATGTGGTGGTTAAACGCTGTGTGTATGGTTCATCAGATTTGCAGTGTTGCAGCCAGTGAGGCCTGCTAAAGCTACATGGGCTGAGAACACCTTCAACGCATTCTGCACAACACTGTGCAATGTTATGACATAACTGTATACGTCACAACCTTCCCATACTTGAAATACCCACCATGACAGGTGGATTGTATAAGTGCCTATATGCATATCTATATGTACAGCTATGGATGTTCATATGTATGTGTGTGTGTGTATGTATATATATATATATATATATATATATATATATATATATATATATATATATAGATATATATGTATGTATAGATATATATATATATATATATATATATATATATATATATATATATATATATATATATAGATAGATATATATATATATATCGAGAGAGAGAGAGAGACAGGGTCATAATTACTGCAACTGATGCCTGGTGACAAAGCCATGGACTCAAGCTCAGTGTTGACACTGTATTGGCATCCCTCCTTGCAAAGATGCAGTACCCATGAACTACCACATAGGTGGCAGTCTACCTAACACCGAAGGTGTGATAAGAGACCATGGGACACAGGTGGACAGTAGTCTCCCCTTTAATAGTCACAATGCCACACTAGTCATGTAATCCGTCTACATGGCACACGTCATCACAAAAGGTGTGTCATCCATGGAAAAATAGGTCAGTGTTCCCCTCTACTCCACGCACATAAAACCCAGTATAGAGTACAATGCCCCATGTGGTATGTACCTCACAAGACATCTACAGCAAGTGGAAAGGACACAGACATACCTCACAAAGAGTGATACCTGCATCAAACAGATGCCCTATGCAGACCATCCCACAAACCCACAACTAGACTGTGTCGCATACCGCCTACCTAGAGGTGACCTCTGTCTGACATACTAAGCTATGTCAAACCCAGATCTGTTGGACATGCTCCAAATAAAGAGATCACAATCTGTACGAGCTACACACTCTAGGGACCCAAACCCTTTCACCACAATAAACAGCACATGCTGGAGGGATAGATTCCTATCTCAGAGACATCCCATACTCTGGAACTAACCAACTATCCATAGCAAACAAAACTCCTAATTAGCAGTCATCATAAATAATCCTGGAGATTGTATGGGAGATAGTGTATACACCCAGGCTATCACCTCAGTGTCTCTGCTTGACTGGGCCACGTGCAATTTAAATACCTGCGTGTCAGAGGCCAGGGTAGCGTATGGCTAGAGTTCTACAGGCCCTAGGGCCAATAGCCTCTTACCTACCTATGAAGTGCTACACACCCACAGGTACTTGTTGCAATAATCGATATGTGAGGTTGACTGAGTGAGATGGTGAATGTGTTGATGAATGTGTCAGAGTTCAGCATATGTGTGATAGTTTAGTGGCAAACTGTTTCAGTCATGGTATTATGTGTCCTAGTTGTGATCCCAGCAAAAGATGTGTATGCAATTGGTAGGCAAAAAAAGCAGTATGCCATATGGTCTGACGTAGTCCCTTGTTGATGACTGGGGTGTCCCATTGTAGGCTAAAGCAGTACAGGTATGCTTATTGTGTGTTACTGCTGGTGAATCCAACTCCTGCATGAACTGTAGTACTACCTGAAGTTGTATGCCTAAACAGCACAGTATGGTGTACATGCACATTTATTGGAACCACTGTTATGTGTGTTCCCTGTAGTCCTCACAGATTACATACTTCAGGCATAAGGTCTGGTAACTACTGACACACAGTACTGTAAGGTACACAGGTAAAGGTCACCTGGGTTGCCATACCTTTGTGTCTGTTATGTATGTCTGCTGTGTGTGTGGGTATGCCTGTACCATGTCTTCGGTCATATGTGTGTTACAGGATATAACTGCATATCTAGCAACATGGATAGTCTAGTACAGCAGTATGCCACCTATATCAATGAATGTGCACATATGTTAGGCAGGGGTCTGCCATCAATGACTAGTGAGGTATACTGGTAATACTGTCAGTGGACTTTACATTCATTGCAATGGATTACATATTTCATGATGCATTAGCATGATATATACCTCCTGTGGCTAGGTGGTGCATTGTGTCACATACAGTGTGCCATGTACTGTTGTATAGTCTTATATACTGTTATAAATTAGTTGCTGTGCAAAACATGGTTTGATATATAGAGTGCGCCAGGCACTGTCAGGTATCTGCGTGTTGAGAACTGATATGTGGTATTGAAAGTGTGTATCTTCTGACAGCCAATAGGTAGCTATATATGGCAGTTAATTTATATCTGTACTTTAGAATGTTACATGTGCCATATGACTTGCTCACACATATTGTTTAATTGTCTTCCAGGGTAATGTCCCACCACCATAACCCAGCATATAGCACGGCCGAGGAGGAAGAGATCACAGCGAGCCTGGTGTATCACTATGCACTGCTGTTCTCCAGAACCAGCCAGGACCAGCATGAGTGGGCTGCGCTGTGGCAAGACCTTGTCCGTAGGGTAAATGACATAGGCATGCATAACAGGACATATGAGCAGGTACGCCATCACTGCAGTGATTTAATTAGACATGTCTGGCAGCGTGCGTCTGATATCCACAGACAACAGCTTGCCACAGGTGGGGGGATAGACATCCATCCCCCCCTCACCAGAGTGGAGGAGCTGCTCCTGAGCCAGGTGGCTCCTGGCCAACAACAACCACAACAATTGACATGTATCATCATGGAGGCCGAAGCCACCCAGCAAGTTGACATGGAGCGTGCAGGTAACATGGCATAGCTGTAGAATACTGTTCCCTCTATTGGTAGAGCATGCTTATGTGAGATGTGTACTGTGTAGTTAGATGATGTGGTGCCTAGTCTTGTGCAATACTAGTAATTAGGAACATAATCTGTAGGCCTGCGACTGTCCACCATTATACTACTGTAAGATTGCAAACACACAGTAGCAATGCCACAGTTGTTGCCACTGACAAAGTGTCTGATATCCTTGTAGGTCCCTCTGGTGTGACAGCAAGGCAGCAGAGCCATGCTGGTGAGTGTGTTATACCTTTAATATTGCTAATTAAATGTGCATGTCATAGGTGAGGTGTAGGCTATGTACACGTAACTCACCTACGCATACTGCATGCTGTGCATGTTTGCTGTGAGACTATGCACATACTAGTAATGTGGATAGCTGCCTAAAACACATACAATGCACAGAGCATCCCACACAATTGTGGCAAAACTGTAGTGGACATCAGATAGGCAGAGTCGATACACATGCACACAACATACACACCTTTGAAATACACAGTACACATTAACATGCTACACATGGCGTATTTAGACACCCACTGTAAGGTCACACTACAGTATCCCAAACCTCATCCACACAGCACACTTAATATACCTGAGGGGTAGATGCCTCACATGTGGCTGTGCAACACTCTTCAACACATAACACATTCATGTTAGGCAATGTCCCCTATTGAGCACCTCACAAACCCATGTAACAACTGGCCGTGAAATGGTGAATGTAGCCATGGTACTGCAGTTCAGGTACAGCATGCTATGTGCTGGTCTGGCACACATGAGTAGCCTTGAGTGACCACATGATGCTGCATGATGATGGCTCATGGTACTACACCCCATCCAGTTACAGTGGCCACAGTAATACACATATCATGAATTGCTATGCACCTTAATGTTGTGTGTGTGCAGACATATGCAACTATATGCAATATGCATAGCAATCCCCATTTGTAGAAAGTGACAAACATATGTCTTGTAATGCTATGGGGTGTATATGTCACATGACACACATTGTGTATGTGTGATGTTTCATGTTGCAGTTGTGTGGTAGCATGCCATGTCATGGCTGGCACTGGCATGTCCACAATATGTCCTACACTCACCATAACCACTGTACAATGGCTATGTTGAGCAATGGTATTCCATCAGGTATACATGCACCACTCATCATGTGTGTATACATAGCATGCATGTGCTACACCTGTGTCCACAATCATCTGCTAAAGACACAGATGCTCTAATCAGAAATGGATATCTATGTGACACACTGATACACATCCAGCCATTGTATGTATACCTGTGACGGTGCACAGGACATTGCAGGGCTTTTAATACCTGCACAGCAATGTTGTGTCCATGTACACATTGGGTTTCAGGGTGAGGCCATTCAATGAACAAAACACACATGCATCAAGGCCATGTATACTGTTATTAGCAATGGCTATCTACACTCACCCTGCATGCTGCTGAGCAGCACACGTCCTGCATGCTGTCACATTTGATATAAATGTTTGGCTTGTGATACTGTACCCCAACATCACACGCTATTGAGTATGTTCGGGATTGCTGGTGGTGTGCGTGTGTGTGTGTGTGTGTGTGTGTGTGTGTGTGTGTGTGTGTGTGTGTGTGTGTGTGTCTGTACTAGTGAGGAGTGTATTTGTGTTCATGTGTGCATGTGTGCATGTGTCCATGTGTGCTGACATCATGTACAGGTCGAAAAGTGTGTTTCCTGTCTCCCTCTCACAGGTGCTGATACTGGGCTGGTTCAATACAGCAGGGAAACTGATGTCACTGAGCATGATAGTGACAATGATGATAGGTGTGTTGAGGCACAGGCATGTTTGCCAGGGTCTATAGTTGGGCCACCAATTGACACTACACAAGTGTCCACCCCATCCATGCACACAGTCATACTGCCAATACATCCATCACCAATGCCCTTAGCAGAGGGACAGCATACAGCCGGCATTGGCTTGGACAGTGTGGTATCCATGGCACATGCATCCTGACACAGCAGCCATACCCAGATGTCTGGAAGGGTACCACATAGACAGATGTCCAGGGGTTCTCGACGGAGCACTGCTGCCCATCATGCCACTGGCAGATGTGCCACAGGTCTCAGTACCTCACGCATGCTCCAGGCTGTCATGGAGGCACAGGCATGTATGGAACGGTACACCAGACAAGGACTGAGGGCACAGAGGGCACATAACTCTGCCGTAATAGACAGTATCCATGACCTAGCTGGTGCCATCCGCAATTACACTGAGGTCGCCGATAGATGTTGGGGAGAGACACTAGATGTCCTCTGCAATGTCATGTCCATGTGTCAGGACAGTGAGGGATGGCTGAGTCATCGATGCGGACATATGCCAGCAACATCAGCAGCTGGCAGTCACCGCGGACGTCCCTCAAATGACAACCACTCTCATAGTGCCCGTACTAGCCCCAGCAATGTTGGGGGTGGGCTGTCCATAGAACGTCCTAGAAGACCACGTGCATGTGGCTCTGGACAGTCCCAGCAGGGACCTGGGTCCAGTGTACATCCATCTACCTCTGGGTATAGTACCCAGTCTGGCTTAGTACTTGATAGTGTCAGTAGCACCCCTGCCAGGCACAGGTACCATATCCGTGGCCAGAGATGGTGATCTGTGAAGCTTCGCAGGTACAGTCTGTGGCTGTCCCACAAGTACCCGTATGTGGCAGCCAGATGGTGGAACTGTGTGCATGCAGACACACACACACATAATCCAGACACCTACGGCTAACACATACCCACACACATTACATCAACATTGGCCCATACCATTATTCTTGCCACACACACACACACACACACACACACACACACACACACACACACACACACACACACACACACATGTCGATTGGATGGCTCACTGTAGGCCTCTGGCAGACCAATTTGTCATCTGTAACATCAAAGCAGGAATGGGCTACCATGGTGCTGATGCACAGGGTGTCTTTATAGCAGTATAGCAATGTTAGCATGTTGTCAGCAGTAGAGTGTAATGATATGCTTGAAGGTGTAGCTGAGCAGACATGATGCAATAAAGCTATGATTGTCACTGTAGTGTTATTTACAGCAGTGTTAGTTCCAATTGTATATTGTCCGCCCACGTGCCACTTGGGTGATGTGTGCAGTATTGGAAGCATGTGTTAGAGAGTGGACAGTATGTGTGGGATGTGTGTCCCACATATTTGCAGGTGTACAGTTGTGGAAATGGTGGAGGTGCACTGTCTGCATGTACGTAAATAGTGAACACATGAGCAGGGTGACATGCTCTGTATTACACAGTAACACTCCATAGTTTCTATTGATGCTCTGTATTAAACAGTAACACTCCATAGTTTCTATTGGTGGCCAGTATGCATTGTACTACACACATTTGGAACCTGACTACACATTGTGTGTATGACATGGTTTGACACTGTGCTGTGGGTGATACTGTTACTATCTGTCATTGTTTTACATTCTGGTAGTATACATGACTGGAACAGCCTGACCATAACCAATCATTAGCAGATGTCCTGACAACTGACACACAGATGTAGGACACACAGCAACATTTGGATCCTTCAGGTACTATACTATGCCAGTAACCAGTGGTATTCAGCTGTACCCATTACTGAGACCACTCCTGTTTGGCATATGGCTCTCTTAGGTACAAGCAATCACAGTAGGGATATGCCTGTCCACGTGTGCTAATGCATACTGTGGCCTATACTGCATTCTCCAGGTGACACACACATCCTCCACAAGGGTATCATACAGACAGATACCTGTTGTCAAACCCATGCTGTAAAGCTATAGGCGAAACTAAGCATAGTCATCCACCTTTACGGAACATAGTATCCCCACAGTACCACATAGGTAGTAGCCAACAACATCATGAACATGTACCGATGTGTACATGCAACCTAGTGTTACGTCATCCCTCCTTTGATAATCACATTCCCTAAGCTATTTTGGAATCCCTCGGTGGATCACATAAACAATTAGGGGTCTGTATGCATGCCCGCAAAGGTTGTTGTACACCTATAATGCATAGTCATCATTGACAGACTCTGCTGCGTTTGAACAGGTCTGACACATACCTCGGCCATAAACCCTCACACACACAATTCAATAGAAACCATAATGAGTGTGTGTGACATGGATGACCTAGGCCAGGTATCACTGCAGTGCCTGGCCTTGTCACAAGCATACAGATGTGACCTAAGGTCTGTGAAGCAGCAGCACAGTTTGGCAAAGATGCCAACTGTGTACTTGGATAAAGCAGGGTTCCCACACATGCAATACTTAGGGTAACATGTACGTATATGTATTTGCCTCATAGCTACCTCACATGTGCAATGCCTACTGATATGTCATACGGTAGTAAAAGCAAAACCCCCAACAGATTAACCAACACTGTCAAACACACACACATATTCACCAAGTGCAGGATTCAAACCCCTACCTAACTAATTCATGATACTAGAGGAGCATGCATCAACACGTCGTGCTGTATACATTACTGGGAAGTATCTTTTCCACAGGTATATTTGTAGGATGGTGACATAATCAGACTTGACAATAGATAGTTTACCACTTTTAAGGTGTTTTGCTACTGCCCTAAAAGGTTGCTCTTTCCCAAGGAGACCACACACACACACACACACACACACACACACACACACACACACACACAGTTGTCAAGTGCAGTATTCAAATCCCTACTTAATTAGTTCATGATACTACAGGAGTACGCATTAGCACAACACGCTATACACATTACTGGGAAACATTTTTTCCACAGGTATGTTTGTAGGATGGTGACATCATCAGACATGACAAAGATGTGTATACCACTTTTAAGATGTTGTACTACTCTCCAAAAACTTTGTTCCTCTCCAAGGAGATCACACACGAACACAGTTGTCAGGTGTAGGATTCAAACCCCTACTTAACTACTTTATGATACTAGAGAAGGACCCATTAGCGCAACCCACTATACACATTACTAGTAGGATCTCTTTTCCACGGGTATATTTGTAGGATGGTGACATCATCAGACATGACAAAGATGTGTATACCACTTTTAAGGTGTTTTACTACTCTCCAAAAAGGTTTCTCCACTCCAAGGAGATCACACATGAACACGCACACACTTGTCAAGTGCAGGATTCAAACCCCTATCTAACTACTTCATGATACTAGAGGAGTAGACATTAGCACAACACGCTACACACATTATTGGGGGTTCTCATTTCCACAGGTATATTTGTAGGATGGTGACATAATCAGACATGACAAAGATGTGTATACCACTTTTAAGGTGTTTTACTACTCTCCAAAAAGGTTGCTCCTCTCCAAGAAGATCACACACAAACACATGCAGTTGCCAAGTTCAGGACTCAAATCTCTACCTAATTACTTCATGATATTAGAGGAGTACGCATTAGCATGACACGCTATATACATTCGTGGGAGTTCTATTTTCCACAGGTATATCTGTAGAATGGTGACATCATCAGACTTGACAAAGATTGGTTCACCACTTTTAAGGTGTTTTATGACCCTCCTAAAAGGTTGCTCTTTCCCAAGGAGACCACACACAAACACACACTTGTCAAGTGCAGGATTGAAACCCCTACCTAACTACTTCATGATATTAGAGGAGTACGTATTAACACAACGCGCTATATGCATTACTGGGGGTTCCCTTTTCCACAGGTATATTTGTAGGATGGTGACATAATCAGACTTGACAGAGGTTAGTTTACCATGTTTAAGGTGTTTTACTACTCTCCAAAACATTTGCTCCTTCCCAAGGAGACCACACACAACCACTTGTCAAGATCAGGATTCAAACCACTACCTACCTACTTTATGATATGACAGAGGTACACATTTACATGCCATGCTATACACATTACTATGAGTTCTTTCCACAGGTTTATTTGTAGGATGGTGACATCATCAGACTATACAAAGTGGGTTACATTAAGTGACATTAGGTGGGCTACATTGAAGGAATGTCTACACACTTTGGCCATGTCATCATCAAAGGGGTGTGTACTATCTACCTGTGCCCACAGGGCCATGATGACTTTCACTGTACATACTGGATTACCACCTATGTGGTAATTTGTGTGCACTTTGTTGTACCCAAAGGGGATGACTATGCATTATTTGGCATTCAGCTTAAGGGCATTGATTTGACACCAGGTATCTGTCTCTGTAAGACACTTGTGGAGGATGTCTGTGTTAGCTGTGCAGTCAATTATGGACCACAGTTACCATTCATCTGCAGACCTATTCAGCCATACACCTCCCATGCTTGCCTGTACCTCTGAGCAGTATCTACTGAACAGGTGGGGTCCCAGGAACAAGACCTGTGGGATGCCATTTGTGACTGGCTTAGAGTTGGACATGGCACCAGCAACTCTGAATATGTGTGTTTGATCTGTGAGCCACCTGGCCACCCATCCTGTGACATAGCTGTTAATGTTCCAGCTGGTACACTTGTCCATGATGACAGAGTGGGGAGTGGTGTGGAAAGTCCCTCGTGAGGTCCAGGTGGACTGTGTGGACTACTTTCACCTCCATTTTATGTCCTTGGTAACTGTTTGAAATGAGTCAACTAGGTTTAGGAGCTAGGATCTGACTTTCACAAGGCGAAGTTGTGGAGAGTCCAGTGTCTGGAGGTCTCCAATGTCTCTGTTTATGGGTTCCATGACAATTTGCTCAATAGCTCTGTAGACCAGGCTGAGTAGACATATTGGGCAATGGTGTCCAATGTTCTGTTGTGGCACCCCCTTTCTGGAGCTGGATGACTGTTTGTGAATGCCATTCTTTGGGTACATAGCCTGTGGTACGCTTGTGTCTGGACAGTGAATGTGAGTGAGGGTCCAGTTCCTCATGGGCTTAGTGTATGACACAGCCTGGGACACCATCCAGTCATATTGATGCTGTGTTCTCAGCTTTGGTGAGGGCTGTCTTTACCCTGCATGTCCATGATGTCTGGGGCTCTGCATCCTTATGTGATGGGCACAGGCTCTTTTGAGGGTGATAGGGGGGTGTTTACATTGAACCTGTCCCCCTGAATAAGGGCAATGAAAGTTGGTTTGGTGTATTTCTTTCCTTTTTTCAGTAGCTGACAGCATATTTGGAGGTTGACACCTACATGTCTGGTATAGCTACCGAAGGTTTTGTGGTTGTTATTCTTACATTCCTTGGATATTTGTCTTTAGAAACTGTCCTTGGATTATTTTATGAGCAATCATTGTTTCATCCTGATAATGATCAGTGATGCGTTTCCTTCAGTGAAGTTGGCTCTATCATGTGTTTGTTTCCTCCTTCTGTTGTCTAGCTTATTTATGGGTAACAATGACCTGATTGTTGTCCTATTTTTGGAGGTGTGCATCTTGGTTTTATTTGTGATGTCTCATTCCATGCATCCCTGTAGATGCTCATAGGATGCACTTGTAAATGATTCTGTGGATTGTATACCATTATCCTATAGCACGAGGGCTTTGGAACGCTCTACTTTGGTCTTGGGTAGTGTGCAGCTTGCTTTTGCAAATGTCTTCACAGTAGTTTCATTGAGTGGGTGGGGAGGCCAGATGTGGATGCCCAGTGTGATTACTTCATGATCTGATATTGCCAATGAGGAGGTTATCTCTGTAGTGGAACACTTGTACCCCACCTTGGTGATGATCATGTCCAGTATGTTGTCACCTCTAGTGGCCATGGTGACCAGCTGTTCCAGGGTGTTAGGGATTTTTAACTCTAGGAAACATTGGGCGAAGGACGTTGTACATGAGTAATTCCACCACTCACTGTTTGGGTAGTTGTAATCTCCTCATATAATGGTGTTTGATAGGACCTTTATACTTTCCACTGTTCTCCGGAATACTGAGTGAGGTTCCTGAGACAAGGTACGTGATCTGTAGCAGGCTACAATCTGATGGCCAGCTTTGGCCAATGTTAGTTGCACTTGCATGGTCTCCATGGTCTCATGCTGTGCCACTAACCTGAAAGTGTGGGTATCCATAGGGTAAATGGGTACACCCGTTCCTTTTGTATTTCACTCGTGGTTTTGGGTCCACAGGTCAGAGGGATTGTGAGTGTTTTACGTGGACCATATCCAACAGCTCTGTGTTTGACATAACTTTGTATGTTAGACAGTGAACACCTCTGAGTAGGTGATATGCAAGGGAGTACATATGGAGCATTTTGAGATGGTCTGTGTATGGCATGTAATTCAGGCCACTAATGCTCTTTGTGTGATATTACTGCTGGCTTTCCAGTTGTTGTAGTTGTCTTGTGAGGTACATAGCAACAGTGGCATTATACTCTATTATAGTTCTAGTGAGTGATCAGTGGAGGGGAACATTGTCCTCTTCCATTCTGCATGGGACGCATTTCGTGATGAGGTGTGCCACATGGGAGGGTTTCCTGACTACTGTGGGAATGTGATTATCACAGTTGTATCCACTGTCCACCTGTGACCTAAGGTCTCTTGTCACACTTTCAGTGTGAAGTATACTACCACCTCTGTTGTAGTTCTTGGCTACAGAGTTTTTAACATAGGGGATGGCAATGCACCTTTTGGCATTGAGCTAGAGCCCATGGCTTTGACAACAGCCATCTGTCCCAGTGAGGCCCTTTTGTAGGATGTCCACATCTTTTGTGTTTACTATTCTGGCTCCTGGTTTGCATTCCTCTGGAAAATTCAGCTGCCACAGACCTGCCATGTTAATGTTTACTTCAGGGAAGTAGATACTACACAGCCTGGGAAGGTATCTGGTCCCATGGCTGCTGTGATACTGGCTTTGGAGAGTGTTTATTACCTGTGCAGCCATGATGACAGCAACTTTGCAGTTTTCCATTATAGAGATGTGCTCTTTCATAGGTGAGAGGGGGTACAGTTAACAGTGATCCTATCTGCCAGGATGTTGGCAATATCAGTTGGCTCTGTACATTTACTGCTATTGAGCTGTAACTCTGAACAGATCTGAGTGTAACCATGACATGAACCTGTCTGTTGGGCAGAGATCTCCTGAGTAGACAGTATGCCACAGAGTACAGATTGGATTACATTCAGTCTTGTTGCATGGGGCAACTATTTGAGGCCAGTAATCCTCTTGTTAAGGTACTTCATTGGTCTTTGTAGCTGCTGAACGTGCCTAGTCAGATTCATCACAAGTGTATTGTGGTACTCTCTGACAGGTCTGATGACTGCTGAGTAGTGGGAACCTCCTTTGACCTACATGCACAGACCTTGGCAGTTTGTGTGAACACATAGCATGATTTTCCAACCACTTTGTCAATGTGTTTCTGGAAGTAAAGATAACTATCCACATTTGTCCATAGATCCCTGATTATCACATCTGTATTTAGCCTAAGTGTGTGAGCATGCCCAGTATGACCTTTCAGTGTGATGCTGAATGGAATCCACTACATTTGTTGGAGTGTGTGAGCATGCCCAGTATAGACATTTATACTATATGTGTATGGAAAATCAAGTTGTATTTTTACAGCACGGCTCACCTTTGTGTCATAAATCAACAGGGATCATGCTGTCCCTGCAGGGCTTCCATGAGACACTTTGCACAGACTTACCAACATTTCTACATACAGGGGGAACAGCTATTCTTTGTACATTTCTACCCGGGGGCACACCTGATTGTTACTGTGGGTGTACATAGGATGTGGGTTTCACCTGACACATACACATTTGCTATGCCTGCACTGCTATGTACAGGACACCATTTCAGTCTGTACTGTTGCCTATCATCGTGGCTTGAGGCTACTACTATACTACGGATGTTGACGTCCACTGTCACGTATATTACACTGCAACTTCATAGCCTACACAACCCACATCACACCGCCTAGCCTGATGTTCTCGGTCTGCATAGGCATGTGGGGGAGGTTACCCATTTGCCTCTTTAGGGGCATGATACTGCATTTCTTTGTGTTTGCATTAGTGTACAATTGTCCTGCTGTGTCTGTGCAACTGTGATGCTATCATGGCTTAGTGGTTCAGTACTGTGACTGTAGTGCACAGTATCTTGGGTTTGAGCCCTGTCATTGCTTTTTATTGCCATGCTGGGCAGACCAGACTGCTTAAGGAACAGTACAGCAGATATGAGCATGTTTAACTAACTTTGGCCAACCTTGCCCAATGTTGCTCAACGTTGTGCTAGGTGGCACGAGCAATTTTGTGGACATATACTAGATATTGGTAAAGGCTGCTTAGTGCTGCTTTATATTGCTTAAAACATGGCAATCATGCCTCAGGTGGTGCTGCAGGGCTGCCTATGTCAGATGCACATAGTACACTCCCTATACATGTTTGAAAACAGGTAGTGTCAAGTTAGGCATCCCTTTTATTTTATGTGCGAGTCAGAGAGAGGTATCATTTCCAGGGTTCCTACTGAGCCAGTGTATGTGCTATGCGTTGCCTCTTTGCCAAGGCCAAGGCATACTGGGCATGCCTCCTTCTGCCTACTGGGGCAGGCTCAGGTTGTTCCTCCTCCGAGTCACACTGTGCCTGTGCAGGCCTTGGCAATGGTGGGGGGCTGTTTGGCCCTGCCCCATGCTGTTCCTGCTGCAGCTGTTTTCACAGGATCATATTGTGTAGCATGGCACATACCATGACAATTTGGGTACATGTAGTTGGTGATTACTGCAAGGCTCCACCAGATGTGTCCAGGCAACGGAACCATGACTTGAGCATCCCAAACACATGCTCTATTACATTTCGTGTTTGTGCGTGTGCCTCATTATGGTGTTCTTGTTCAGGTGTGTGTGCATTTCTGATAGGTGTTATCAGCCGCGGCTCCAGTGCGTATCCAGCATCCCCCACTAAGTGACCATCAGGGATATCCCCATTGGCAAATGTCTGGTACAGCTGTGACAGATGCCAGATATGGGAATCGTGGTAGCTTCCAGGGCAGCCAGCACACACATTCAGTATTATGCCCTGGGCATCACACATGACCTGGCAGTTGATGGAGTGGAAGCCCTTGCGGTTGATGTAGGCCCTACCCCGCTCACCGGCTGGTGCTTTGATGTGTATGTACGTGCAGTCAATTGCACCCACTACCTCAGTGTATTCCGCTATTTGATGGAAGAGACACATGTTGCTGGCCAATACCTCACGGGAATTGGGGAAATATACATGATCCCCAACATGTGCTGACATGGCATTCTTGAACTGGTGCAGTACCCTGGATGCGGATGCCTGTGAAATCCCCATCATATCACCAGTTGATCTCTGGAAGGTACCTGTTGCTAGTATTCTTAGGCCAGCACATACCTTGGTTTCCACTGGGATGGGTTCCCCTCTGTTGGTTCTGTGTGTGAGGTGTGGCCTGCACAGCTCAACAATTTGCTGCAGGAGGTCTCTGTCCACTCTATAGCACTCCACTATCTCCAGCTCATGTAGCCCCTGGTAGGTTACCCTGGGTCTGTACACTCTTCTCCGTCTCCTCAGTCTGGGTTGCTCAGCAGCATTCACAATGGCACCACCCTCAGCATCTTGCACATGTCGCCTTATAATAACAATGGTAGCCCCTAACATTTTTTTGTCTCAATTAAGCTTTTTAAGTTTTCACTTCTCTTTGTAGACTGCAGTGTTGCAGTGTTTCTAAGAAAAACATGGGGGAATGTTGTTTGCAGAGTTTTAAGTGCTGGGCTGGGCTAGGCTAGTGCACTGCCTGTGTAATTGGCTGATTCTGATTGAGTTCACCTGGCAGCTCTGCTAGTTCTCCTTGGTTAACTTCCTACTACTTCCTTTCCTCATTTCTGTTTCCACAGGGGGCAATGTCGCACAAACAAGCGCAAGCACATGCACACGAGTGCACACGCGAGTACACAGCCTTACACGGGCTTAGGCGGGTGCACATTCGTGCATACACGCTTAGACAGCCTTACACAGGCTTACAAGGGTGCACACATGTGCACACAGGCTTAGACCAGTTTACAGGTGCGCACACGTGTGCACACAGTGTAAGCAGCTTTGCAAGAAACTTTAGTGATAGCTACGGCGTACACCTTTGGTTTCTGGGTTTCAGTTTAGACAACTGTAGACATGCCTCTTCCAGTCCTGAGTAACTCACAGCAAACACATGCCACTTTGCTCCAATAAGCTTACTGTCTTTTTGATACATACCCCCTCATGATGTCACCTATCTTCTACAATGTTACTCCCCTAATCCTACTTTTACACTCTACGGACATGGTTCCCATTGCAGGGAAATTTGGGATTCACTATCCTTATACTCATTTGCATAGGATTTCCTACTAATGCTTGGTTACATCTCTCAGACTGAGCTTCCCCCCTTAGCAACCACTACTCAGTAGCCATGTTGTCTTCAGCCTGCCATTTACCTGCATGGCAGATGAATATTTTGAATAAAATCCCTATTTGTGGCTTTTTTTGTTTTTCTGGTTTTTAGATAGCCGCACATTTGCGTGGCGCTGCACTACTCTTAAACATCGGAGATCGAGGAAAAAAAATTTGTTTTATTACTTTGCAATGGATAAAAATGACAATGGCCATATATTTGGCCATTGGCATGCTTCCTCAACTGGATGCATCCTTTATTTGGAGCTGTCATAGCTCCATTTTGCTATTTGCAGAACAGTACTCAGTTGCCAACCAAGTACATTTCTGTAAATAACACTACTCTTACTCGGACAGGTTAGTGTTTCCTGGATCGCAAATTTACTTCATTTGCATAGCTTTCAGCAGCAAATGAGGTAATTTGCATAAACTAACCCTGTCCGTGCAAGAGTCGTTTTAGGAGCTCTCTTGCACGCCCCTGCCGGCTGTTCCTGGATCGCTCTGCAGACATGTTGGCTTGCTGGAGTCTTACTCTACTCTTAGACTCCGTGCAAGTCTTCGTGAATCTGGCCCTTTGTGTCTCTCTTTACGCAGGACATTGTAATCACTGGGTATGGCAATTTCAATGATCAATGCTACTTTTGTCTTCTTTCCTTGGACCACTATATCCTGTTTTCTATTTTTTGAACAGTTGGTAATGGATGATCCCATTTGATGTAGACGTCATCATTTTCTGTGATGCCTTGTGACTCATGTTTCCAGTATTTTTCAGCCACTTCAATACCATAATGTTTGCACAAACCCCAGTGCAACACTCTCGCCACATTATTATGCCTTTCAGTATACAATCCTTCAGCCATTAGTATATCGCAACCAGCAACGAGGTGTGCAACTGTTTCTATTTCTTTTTTGCAAAACTTAAATTTGTCTGTTTCTCCCACATGTTCAATGGACTTTATAAACTAATGTGTACATAGCACACTATCTTGTGCCACCAATATTAACCTTTCATCTCTTGGTATGAATTTGCCTCTCTTTAACCATTCCTGCATTCAGTCCTGATCAACATGAGGTTCTTCCAGAAGGTTTCTATACTTGCAACTATATTTATGCATTTTCCACATTTCTTGCCTTCTCATCCGATCCTTCACCTTATATTGTTTCTTTTGTTTTTTGGTACATTAAGTTGCTGCCTGATTTTTATCTACTTAGCTTGATGCTGATATGCTTCTGCTAGACTGCCACTTCTCACCCGTATGAACCCACTGATGCTCCAAAAGGCAGTAATTACATTTATAGGGTTTTAATTTATGGTAATAATTTTCAGCATCTAGGTTTTATTTATTTATTTATTTACTTACTTTATTTTATTTCAGTTTGATTACCAGGAAATCCACTGGGCCTAGAAGAGCCTGTTTTCAGTGGAGGACCAGGGAGAAAAGCTCCAGTAACAAATATATATATCTAAATATATATATATATATATATATATATATATATATATATATATATATATACACACACAAAGCTGTGTGATCAATTACAGCATGCTTAGGATACAGTGAAACAGACAATACGCATAATAGTTATAATACACACATGAAGGGCACATACAGGTAATAGAAACATTGGAGGACATTTTTTGTATGTACAAAGTTAGAGTACAAATTTTGTTGTGTTAAATTACTGTGTGATGTAAGAAGCTGTAAACAAGGTTAACCATAGTGCAACAGGTGAGTGTTCTGTGCAGGTAATAGAAAGTGTGATAGGCAGAGTGGTGGTGTGAATGGCAGAAAGTGGTGATAAGCAGAGTGGTGGTGTAAAATTAGGGTGAGGTGGGTGGGGGATTTGATTGACAACAAGCAGTGAACTGAATTCACTCCTGAATGAGGGCACATTTCCTCCTGGATGAGTATGTTGGTCTGACTTAGTAAATGGCAGAAGTGTAATGTCTGTTTCACGTGCAGCAAAGTTAGGCACCTGTTCAGAACTAATCTTGAGGTGGTTACTGAAAGGCTGTTGTGTGAAATTCATTTCACTGTTGGTATACAGAGTAAGATGCTCTCTATTAAAAGTCTGAAGACAAGCCACTGAACAGGGTTGTGATATATTTTTGCAATAACAACTTTCTAATGTTTCATCTAGTTTGTGAATTGAATGCACAGCTGGAGATCTATGTTTTTCTCACCAGTGGTAACCATAAGTAGATTTAGTTCTGAGTGGCCTCGTTGCTGTATTTGCAGGCTACCTGTCAGATTCCTACAAGATTCAATGTACTGCAATTGCTTCTTCGCACCTGGATACAGTGGTTGAGCAGGAATTTCCAGCCTGTACTTTCTCACATTTAGTAAGTTGTGAATCTAGAATTAAAGACATTAAGAGAAAAAATGATTATGCACTGCTTGAAATGAGCAACTTTAAAGAAACAGAGAGTACACCATACAACCTCTTAAACCATATTAAAATTGTTTTATTAAGCCAGCACATGCACATGGTGCCAACTGTATTAATGACACTTAGTAACTATTTTCCTTCATAGCAATAAACTAATAAGGAACTACAAAAACACAAGTATCCTGGGGTGACGAATAGTCACTATATTCACATGTCTTTGTAAGAATTCCCATGAAATGGAAGCAAGAAATGGTGACTCTGTAACATCAGAGTTTGATGCAATAAATCCGTGACCAAATCTGATGCAATAAAATATAAGTCTAATTAATTGCACTTCACTATACTGTCACTGCCAGTACAACTACACTTACTACCCTGCAGCCGAAACAAGTTGCTGTTTTAGAGATTTTACTAGATTAACATATAACTGTCTAAAGAAAAGCATTTAAATACATAGTTATTGTGTGTGTGTGTGTGTGTGTGTGTGTGTGTGTGTGTGTGTGTGTGTGTGTGTGTGTGTGTGTGTGTGTGTGTGTGTGTGTGTGTGTGTGTGTGTGTGTGTGTGTGTGCATGTGTGTGTGCGTGCGCGTGCATTTCCCATGCACTGACATGATCCCCAACCCCTTCCATGGGAAAGAATACTACCATTAAGCAGTCCATCCCTCCTAGATAGCTGGCCCTTTTGGTGATTCAGTTAAATTTTAAATGTGTGGATGCCAACATTCTAAGACAGAAACCCTAATAGAATATGGGTATATCAACTGCATTTTACTTTACTCAAGATGTGTTCAGTCATATTAAAGGAAAACTCCACCTTCTCCTACAGTTTAACTCATCTCTTAGGTTGCTTTTCTCCCTACAATGTGATGCCAGTACTATCTAGAGAACCTGCTTGTACTTTATAAAACTTTCATTTCCTCATTTTGGTATCAAAGGAAGGGAAAGACCACCCACTTTTTTAAGCTTAACTTCTCACATGAGTTGCAGAGGAATTTGTTTACACTTGGATGACATACCATAGGCACAGAGAAATGTGTAGTCAGGAGATCAGGATGCTGTAAACAAGATAGAGAGGTGTGAAACTGTTTTCCATTGTCTTTATTGCAAACACTAAGAGAACTTATACTGATTCACAGCTGTGTCTAATGTAGCCGTGCCTTTCAGAGCAAAAGAGAGCAATTAAAATCAGTCAGTGGTTCAAAGGCACTCGTCACTTCTTTTGACAAATTTACATAAGCAGCATACAGTATTGAAATGCTAAGATTTAAACTTTAAATGTTTGTTGTTTATAGGTTTATAGGTTCATAGGTTCATACTAGGCTATCTGCCCTAGGGCATTTATAAGCCTAGCCAGAGTGCGTTTGGCTTTCGCCACCCATTTTAAATTAATTTTGCTATGCCCTTTTTCGAGGTTAGTATACTGTGCCTCTGTCTAACAGTGACACAGAAGTGATACTCGGGGTAAACCTACAATCTCCCATCCACTCATCAAGATTCCTCTTGAAGAGAGTCAATGAGGGACTCTGCCTAACCTGGACTGGGATTTTATTCCAGAGTGAAGGGAGCCTCTGGGTTATGAATCTGTCCCTCCAGCATGTCCTATTTATTTCAGTGCTGAGGTTCAAGTCTCTCGAACGTGTAGCTCGATGGGATTTGGATTTTCTGAGGTGCAGCATGTCCATTAATTCCAGGTTGGACAAGGCTTTATACGTCAGGCACAGAACGCTTCTGAGCAGGCGGTATGCCACTGAGTAGAGCTGGAGTTTCTTTAACTGGGCAGCATATGGCATCTGTTTGAGCCCTTTGATCCTCTTGGTGAGGTACTTTTGGGGTCTTTCCAGTTGCTGCAGGTGTCTGGTAAGGTACATCCCAAAAGGGGCATTGTACTCAATTATGGGCCTGATGAGGGATGAGTAAAGAGGCACGATGACCTCCCCTGATCTAGATGTGAATCCCTTCATGATTAGGTGGGTTATACAAAATGTTTTTCTAACCACTTTGGCCACGTGGTTGTCAAATGAGAGATTGCTATCAACTTGGGTCCCCAGGTCCCTAATTACTTCTTCTGTACTTAATGGATTACCACCTATGTGGTAATTTGTGGGCACTTTGTTTTTGCCAAAGGGGATGACTATACACTTTTTGGCATTTAGCTTGAGGCCATGGCTCTGGCACCAGTTGTCTGTTTCTATGAGGCCCTTTTGGAGGATGCTTGTGTCGGCTGGAGAGTCGATTATGGTACCCAGTTTGCAGTAATCTGTGAACTTGGTCAGCCGCAGTCCTTCCGTGTTGGCCTGTACCTCCGAGAAATATATACCAAACAAGAGAGGTCCCAGGACTGAGCCTTGTGGGATGCCACTTGTAACTGGTTTGGAGTCTGACATAGCTCCAGCAATTCTAACCATGTGGGTTCTGTCCTTGAGCTAGTTTGCAACCCATCTAGTGACATAGGGGTTTATATTTAAGCTGGTGAGCTTATCTATAATGCCCGAGTGGGGTATTGTATCGAAGGCTTTTGCGAGGTCCAGGTAGGCTGTGTGGACCACCTTCCCCTCGTCAATGGCCTTGGTAAATGTTTCAAAGAAATTGACCAGGTTTAAGAGGCAGGATCTGCCCTTAACAAAGCCAAACTGGGTAGGATTCAGTGTCTGTAGGTCCCCAATATCTTTATTTATGAGGTCCATGATGATCCTTTCCATAGCTTTGCAGACCAAGCTAGTCAGGCTTATGGGGCGATAGTTTCCAGGATCCATTGAGGCACCACCTTTGTGGAGAGGGACCACTGTTGCTGTATGCCACTCTTTGGGTTCATATCCTGTAGTAAGGCTAAGATTGAACAGTAGTTTTATGTTTGGGTTTAGCTCTTCTTGGAGTTCATGTAGGATGCAGCCGGGGACACCGTCTGGTCCCATTGATGCTGTGTTTTTTGCTTTGGAGAGGGCGGCTCTTATCTGAGAAACTGAGATGTCAGGGGGGCAGCACTCTGCTGGGATAGATATTTGCCCTTTTGGTGGGGAGGGGGGGAGAAGTTTGCACTGAACCTGTCAGCTAGGATGTTTGCAATGTCTGTGGGTTCTGTGTATTTTTTGTCATTTTGGACTAATTCTGAGCATATCTGGGAATTCCCACCCAGGTTCCTAACATAACTAAAGAAAGCCTTGTGATTATCCTTAGTGTCCTGTGCAATTTTTCTCTCGAAGCTGGCCTTAGACGATTTTATGAGTGCCCGTAGTTTTTTGCTAATACTGATCAGAGATGCCTTCCCTTTTTGGGATTTTGCTCTATCATGTAGTAGCTTCCTCCTTCAATTGTATAGTTTGTTTATGGCTGGGGTCCACCAGACAGGACATCTGCCTTTGGAGGATTGGGTCTTGGTTTTATTTGGGATTGCATGATCCATGCATTCCTGAAGGTGTTCATAGAATACATTTATAAAGGATTCTGTGGTCTGGGGCGTATTTTCCACAGGCCCGGGGGCTTTGAAGGATTCCACCTCAGTTTTGAGGAGTGTGAAATTTGCTTTAGAGAAGTTTTTCACTGTGGTTTTCTGGGCAGGGGGTGGGGTCGGGATGTGAATATCCAGTAAGATTAGTTTATGGTCTGATCTTACCAGTGAGGGATACACTTCTGGTCTGGAGCATAAAGTCCCCATGTTGGTGATGATCAGGTCCAGTATGTTTTCCCCTCTTGTGGGAGTGGTAACAAGTTGTTCCATAGCATTTGAGTTTATAAATTCTAGGAACCTTTGGGCTAGGGTGTTGGAGCTAGAGTAATGCTCCCGGTCTATGTTTGGGTAGTTGAAGTCGCCCAATATAATGGTGTTTGGAGAGACCTTCATATTTTCCAGTGTTCTCAGGAAGGCCGAGTGGGGTTCCTGGGTTTGGGAGGGTGGTCTGCAGCAGGCTATAGGCTATAAACTGGAAGGCAGTTTTACCCACTGTTAGTTGCACATGGATAGTCTCTGATGCTTCATGCTGTGCCACCAACCTGGAGGTGTGGGTATTTTTGACGAATATTGATACTCCCCTTCCTTTTGTGGTTCGGTCCAAGTTTTGGGGTTGAAAAGCATGGTATGAGGTATAACCTGGTAGTGCTGGGGTGCTCTCAAGAGCCTTGAACCAGGTTTCTGTTACTGCACAGATATCGATGTTCTCCATGCTAAGGAGAATTTTGAGTGTGTGCATCTTGAGGTTTAGACTTCTGGCATTGAGTAGCATTACTCTTAGTTTCTTATCCCTTGTGATACCTATGGAGTTGGGTTTGTCTGCTGAGCCTTGCCTAAAAGAGGCACTATGGGGGTAGCAAGGGCCTTTGCCAATATCTGAAAGCCCAGGGGTGACAGGTGCAAGCCGTCCCTAGTGAAGCATCGTGGCTTGTCGAGCATGTCATCCCAGGCTGACAGGCATTGGATCCCCTTTGAATGACACCAATACTTAAGCCAATTGTTGAAATTATACTACTTTACATTTTACGATAACTTGAATGTACTATCAAAAGTGTCGGTGACATTTACAGAAAACTCAGAAAATAGTTTTTCTTGTAATTCTTGTAAAGTATCAGCACATTTACCAAAGTGTAGGGGGAGGGGCTGTCAATTCATCTTGGACCACAGAAAGATGAATAAAGATCTTCAATTTAGCAACTGTTTTTGTTAGAGCTGTATAATACTTTAGTATACTGCAAAACAAGCCCTGAGGCACACACAAATGAGGCCGTTCAAGAAATAAAAGAAGTAGTCGTGTTACAGAAGGTATATACGATGACAGTGACTGACACTAATCCCATTATATGACAACGGCATGAGAATACAACTACTTCCTTAAGTCTAGCATGACTCACATAAAGCAGACATAAAATGGATTATGGGAAAGAGAAAGACTTGAAGAAAAATAATATCGTGTTGATATGTCTGATAGCAATTTTGCAGAAAACATATTACAATTCTATAAGAAGCAGTTAGAGTGATTTTGACAGAAACTAATAAAACAGAGCTAGAGAAAAAAAACAGATGCTTATAGTTGTAAGGTGGAGTTCTCCTTTAACAACAAGATGAATTTATCCAGTTATCCGGTTAGCTTTTTTATGGTACTGCCAGATGTCATATCAGGTTGCATCATTGCAGAAGCTTATCTTTCTATGATGATGATGATCATCATCATCATCAGCCCCCTTTTTCCCATTTTTTTACATGGGGTGGGGAATCATGTTAACTGTCGCTATTTTTATTGATTCAATGCCACACTCCTACCTTCTCCAACACTCATGCCTGACTGTCACAGATCTTCTTTCACACAATCCATACATCTCTTTGCTGGATGCCCTTGTTTCCTCTTACCTTCTTCCTGTCTGTCCCATATCTTCTTCACCAGATTGTCTTCTGCTTTTTTGCCTGTGTCCAAACCACTGTAATCTGTTCCTTTTTGATCTTTTCTGCAATTGGAGCTACTTTGGCTTCTGCTCTTATGTCTTCATTTATTCATATGTAACACAGAGTGCATCCTACTACCCTTATCAGGCACTCCATTTCCATCACTTCTAGTTTCTTCATCTGCTCTGCCTTTACTGCCCAGGTTTCTGTACCATACAGTAGTACTGGGAACACCACTGTTCTGTACACCTTACTTTTCAGCTTCTTTGGCATTCTTCTGTCATAGACTACATCTGACTATCTATGCCAGTTGACTGCAGCCTTTCTGATTCTAGCTTTGACCACTTCATTCAGAATTCCCTTCTCCTCAACCACCCTTCTCAGATACTTGAAGCTATTTACCTGCTCCACTATCTTCCCTTCATTCTCAATTCTCAGCTTCTTCTGATTTTCCCAGTTTGCTGCCATTACCACTGTCTTGTCTGTGCTTAGTTTCATCCCATGTGCCTTCAGTTTTGCATTCTATTGCTCTATACTTTGCTAGACTTCTTTCTGAGAGTTTGCCTGTAATGCCACATCATCTGTGTACAGCAACTTTGTTGACCTGTCTCCTCCAACCTGTTTGTTAATGTAGTCCATCACCAGTATGAACAGCAGTAGGCTCAGAGCTGACCCCTGGTGTACACCCTCTTCCACTGGGAACCCCTGTGTGAGGCTGAATACTGTTCGTACTTGAGTCATTGGTCCTTGATATAGCCTGCACTATTTCTTGGGACCTTGTCATATGCTTTCTCCAAGTCTAGGAATGCCCAATTGGACTTTTTCCTCATCTCAAGCTTCTTCTCAACTATCTGTCTCACTGCAAACTTCGGGTCAGTTGTGCTGCATCCTGATCTGAATCAGAACTGCTCATCTCCCATCTTACATTCTACTACTCTGTGTATCCATTTATCAATCATCCTCTCTAGAACTTTCATGCATTGGGATAGGAGTTTGATTCCTCTGTACTGCCCACAGTTGTGGATGTCCCCTTTGTTCTTGTACACTGGTACTAGTATGCTTATTCTCCAGTCATCTGGGATACATCTTTCTCTCCACACTGCTATGAGTACCCCTCAGGAGCCATTCCTCCCCCATCTCATCCAGCATCTTTATCATGTCTGCTGTGACCTCATCTGAGCCTGCTGCTTGCCCTGACTTCATTTTCCTTAGTGCTATTCTTACTTCGTCTAGGGTAGGCTCCTCTTTTTCTCTCATCGAAGGCTGTTTCTGGGGCAGTAACAGCTTTTGTGGGGCTTTCTTTATTCAGAGGCAGCTGGAAATACTCCTTACATCTGCCTTTGATGTCCTGTGGACTGGTGAGCAGGTTGTTGCTGGCATCCCTTATGAAGGGTGTCTGACTATCTTCTTTATCTTTCTGTCTTGGCCTTGTAGCCTGATATAGTTTCTTTGTGCCACCTAATGAGTCACTTTCCAGAATTTGGTAGAGTGCCTCTGATGCCCTATTCTTTGCTATTGCAACTACTTTCTTAGCTTCTTTGTTAGGCAGCTAGTAGTCCTTCCTTGTCTGGTCAGTCTTTTCTATCTCCCACTTTTTTCCTGCACTCCTTCTTTCATTTTATGACTTCCTGGACTTCTGCATTCCACCACCAACTTTCTTTATGTACCTTATTTCCATACCTGACTCGGCCACATTCCTGTTTTGTAGTCCTCACACATGCTCTGTTGAGGTGCTGCCATTCTTCTTCAGCTCCACCTATTACTTCCCCTTCTTGGGGTGCTAGAACCCTGAGTAATTCCTTTAACTGTTGTATTTTCTCTCCAGTTAACTTCCAGGTTTTCAGCCTGGTCTCTGTTGATGTTAGAGCCTTCTCTGACCACTGCTTTCAGCTGATTGTGGCAACCAGTGGTTTATGCTGTGGGCTGACTGTTTCAGTGGGGATGATTTTTCAATCATTGATTCTTCCCCATTGCCTTTCCCTTACTAGGAGGAAGTCTACCTGAGTTGCATGTTGGCCACTCTTATATGTGATCTTGTGATAGTCTATTTCTGAACCATGAATTGTCTACTATCAAGCCATTTTCTAGACAGAAGTCTAGAATGGCCTCTTCTTTATTCCTGTTGCCCCACCCATGTGGACCCAGGCCATCCTCGTATCTTGCTCTGTCTGTCTCTATATGCGCATTCAAGCCACCCATTATCAACACCAATTCATGTTGTCCTGCTTTATCTAGTAGGTCTTGCAACTGCTGTCTGAATGCACTCTTTTCCTCACTATCACAACCCTGCTGTGGGGCATATGCTAAGATTATGAATACTGCCCTATTTTTACACTGGAGTCTGATTGCCATGAGTCTGTCACTAATCCTGATGATATCCCTCACTGCCTTCTGAAGTCTGTCTCTCACCATAATTCCCACACCATTTCCAGCCTGTCCCTCTCCTGATTAGTAGACTCTGGAGCTCAAGCCAAGTGGCTTTGCTGCACTACCCTTCTGTCTTGTCTCTTGGATACATAGGATGTCCAGCCTCCTCCGTATCATCATGTCATCCACTTCCAAGCTGCATTCCATCAGACTATGATCATTATTGGTATTTCTGTATTTATTCCTCTCTCGCAGTGCCCACTGCTGTTGTTACAAATCTGTTCTCTAAAGACTCTTGTGTACTTACCAGTTGCCATTTCAGCAAAGAAACAACTATCACAAGTAAAGCATACAATATATTTATATACTGCAAGACAACACACCTCAGTGGTACAAGTGAGACAACCTTGAGCCATTAGAAACAATAATATCAAAAGCTGATAAAATACAGTTCCAGTACCTAATGGATGTAATGCTTTGTATATAGTCAGCCACATGACATTTTTGAAAAAGCTGCTGTTACTGGGAACCTAAGTAAAGCTATGGATAGAATTCAACATTCAGGATTCACGAAGCAGAAACTGCAACATGTCCTACAGCACCCAGCTAAGGTTCTGGTGGCATCTCAACTCTCTTTATTTATTTATAGCCTAGTATCTACCTATGAACCTGCCTATAAACTCAAACAGTATAGTGACACAATATAACATAATATAAAAAATATATACCTATTCAAAATAAGATCTAAAAAGAAGGTGGATTAGGAGTATATGATGCATAATATAGGTATTATAGTTGAGATAAATGAGGTACAGTCAAAAGAACAGACATAATATATACAAGTATGGTGGGAAATTTTAGCAATGAAGAGAACAGAACTTGTATAATCCTAAGAGCTGTAATAGTATGAACCTAGCCTTGACCAGTGTTCTACCATCACCCAGAATGGTACAACAATGTCAACAGATGATAATTGACTTCAACAAGTGGCTTAGCTTCTGATGTTCTTCAAAGGGGATGCAATATATACCAGCCTGTAAAGAGATGGCAGATGGTCCTAACTGCTTTGCCAGGGATGGCCTGTACCTCTACCCCCCAAGCCCATATAGTGGCTAAAAACGTATCCACCTCCATAGTGCCATTTGTAGGCAATCTCAGCCTTCTAAAGCTTCCAGTATAAGGCAATCCACACAACATTAAGGTATTGCTGGTCAATGCTAGGAGTCTTAACAAAAATCTCCACACCCTACAAGCACTACTATGTTAAATATGGATATAGGCATCTTTAAAGAGATGTGGTTCAAGATCAGTGACAGCACTCCATTAGTGCAGAGCTTCAGTGCATATCACTTATACAGCCCCACTGCATTAGACAAAAGCACTAAAGGAGAAGGCATCTCTATATTCTTAAAAAAAACTAATTTTCAGACTTGTTAAACATGATAATGGCCTAGAACTCCATTACATCTACCTTACTATAAGCAAAACCCTCTATCACATCATATCTAACTACCCCTGCCCATACCGCATACGTAATTATCATGGAGTCCCTATGCATTAAATCAAACACCATTCTCATAGGAAACTTCGAATATCCCTCCATAAACTGGGAGGCTTAAAAGTCCTCAAACATATATGCCCACAGATTTCAGGACTTCATTAATGCACACTCTGAGGACCAGTTAGTCTGCAGCACAACCAGGGACGATAAACCCTGGATGTGGTCCTTTCCAGTATGAGGCTGCTCCCCACTAGCTGTAGCCTACTCTCTGCTCAAACTGGACCACAAGTCAGTCACATTCCTCTTAAGACTTGAAGCCTGAAGTAGATGGGAAATATTGTAGGTGTGATAGGGAAGAAAAAGGTAGCGCCTGGCAGCATGTGTAGAGTTGGCAGACTAAAAATTCCCTACACAGAGTTTGGGCAAGCAAATAAGTGTAACTAAGGGAATTGCTCTTTTGAGATGGGATATAGGATTTGAACTGCTTAGACAAAGTAAGGCCTAGTTAAGTTTAACTCTGGTGGTAGAATGGCAAAAAAGCAATTACTAGAAAAGATAAATAAACGTCTAAACCAACCATATTTGAAGTAGTGAATATTGTAACAGAGATAAAAAACAAGAAGTGTGATCTTTAGAAAACGGTAGGAGTAAGTTACTAGTGGGAACAATGCATGCAGAAAATGTTTTGGTGACGGAATGAGGTTTAAGAGAAGACAGGAAATGAACAAATCATGTAATACTGGATTGACTATACTTATATAAAAACATACTTGATGCATAATGTTTGTAAATGTGATCTTGTTGATAGGGTTTGATTACTTTTACTTACTTTTATATAAATGTAAGTTTGCCTGTGTCACAAGTGATAACTCTATAAAGGCATTTAAAAAAGGACTGAAGTCTGAAGCATCCATCCTCTAATAAATTAGCATTCAGAGACTATGCAAAGGCTAATATACTAAAATTGAGTGATGACCTGTCAAAATTCAGAAAATCATTCTACCTCAATGATCACTGCACATGCAGAACCCTTTACTGCCACATTCTTCTAAGCACATGTAAGTAGTTACATAGGTGTCTCTCTTAGAAATAAATACAATGCAACATATAAAAATAACCCCCACGATGGAACCCTAATAAAAACAAGGTCTATTATAAAGGAAAAAAAATAAATCTACACAAAAATAATATCTCAAGAAGCCAAAAAACACTCTTGCTTGCTATACAAGGAACTCATGATTCTGACCAAATCAGGCAAAGTCAGGTGTGAGGTAAAAATAGCCACTCAGGAGAATGATAATTACAAATCCTTCTTTAACTATGTCAGAAATCTCAGAAATAATGCTCAGCACTGCACATAGCTGATGGTATATGATATCCCATAATCAGACACAGACGACATAGCAAATCTACTAGTGGACAAATTCACCACTAACTTCATCCCTCCTCTCCCCTCCAGCACTGTCAGAGCAAATAATCACATCTACACCACCTCCCAAGAACAATCTCTTAAGGCACTATCTAAATCCAAGAGCACTATGTCTATGGGGCTGGATAACATGCCAGGCAACCTATTGGTTAGCCTGAAACATGACTTGCCAGATGCTCCCCAATGGTTATCCGATATAAGCCTCCAAACAGGATTTGTGCCGGATGAAAGGAGAACAGCATCAGTCATTCTTCTGCACAAAGGTGGAGCTTGAATAGACCTAGGTAATAACAGACCAAATAAGCCCAATCAGTCTCTTCTGTAAGGCTGTCCAAAGGATTGTTATACAACTAATAATCAGAGATATAAGGGCAGGCCCTGCCTACTTAATATGGTTTACTTCTTCAAAAAAGCCACTGAGGCAATGGATGAGGACAAATCAGTGCACACTGCATATCTGGACCTTGGAAAGTCCTTCAAAACTATGTCACACTCATCTCATACTCAAGCATCATAGATAAACTCTCCAAGTTAAATGTTAACCCCTTGTAATGTGCTGCATAGCAAACTGTCTCACAAACTGAACCCAGGGCATTAGGGAAGGTTGTTCTATCTCTTCAAAAAGACCCGTCACCAGCAGAGTGCCTCAGGGTTCAGTCTTTGGTCCACTCCTCTTTAGCATTTATTTCTTAGAGGTCAAAGCTAATGTTAAAGGTGTGTGGCTAACCGAGTTTTCAGATAACTGCAACTTGGTGCCATTATAAACTCCCCAGAGGATACCAAGATCCTACAAGTGGGCCTACTCCAAGTAAATAGTTGATGCAAAACTATGAAGTAAAACAAAATGTTGTGAAATGTATAGTCATATTTTTCTACAAGCATGATGCCCCTCACAATTGTCTCTTTGACAACACTCCTCTGAAAAAATATCCTGTGGTTAGAGATCAGGTAACCTATGTCGACAATGACATTTCTTTTGATCACATATCCATTACTGCAAAAAGTCAATTTTTATTGTACAGCTTACATTTAAAGGTATGATGCCCAGACCCAGGGACATAATTGCTCCAATGTAGCTGGCACTGATTAAACCAAGCATTGAGCATAATGTCCATTTCAGTATGTTCTTCTCCAAACACTCATCATAACTAGAATGACTACATTGCTTTCCCACTAAAAAAATTCAATGACCTAAATCATAAAAACTATGTAGATTGACTCAAAGTCTTGTTTCTCTCTTTACAGTATCACAGACTATTCAGTGGCAACCTCTGCCTTGCATATACAGCCTCAAAAGTCCCTATTCTATCAGAGCTACTATACATTCATAAGTCCATTGGTATCATAAACACCTACTCAAGGGACCTCAATCTCTTTTGCAAAATTAACAGAACATGCTGGTGGGATAGGTATGTATCACAGACAATACTGCTTCTATGGAGCCATCTTCAACTCAAGAAAAAATGGAGTATTTCTCTTACTTTATTCCAGTGTTACTCAAACAAAGGGATGTGTAACCACATATTCATATCCGGTTTATCACCACTGGCCTCCATGGATAGGAGAAATATGTAATTTCTCAACATATACTTCTTTGGTCCATCATTGGATATTCATATTACAAAACACAAAGGCTAAAAAATATCATGAGAATGCAAGACTATGCTTCTTAAAATCCTCACAGCCTAGTAAGAACCTTTAAGTAGCAGATGACAAGATATCTAAGAAGAGGTTAATTCTATGGTTAAGTAGTCTGATGAAATGGAACACAATTAGTAAAGAGGACAAAATGAAAATGATAAACCTGAGGAATATATAGTGTTTTGGAGGGAAATGAAAAGTTGGACTTGCTGTACTAAGTTAAAAGTAAGATGAGAGACTGGACAGGGTTTATCAAAGAAGAGGCACAGAATTAGCCATAAGACTAGAGTTGCCATAGACAGGTAAGGAACGGAAAAACCTAGGGCATCATGTTAAGAAAAACAACAAGTCCTGCAGAGATTATAGCAACCAAGGCAATAGACTACTGCTGCAGGTTGACCAGTGTTTGTACAGCATGACTACTCAAAAGTGACATTGTAAAACAAATGTGCTTTACAGATGCAATCTGACTGCATAAGAAAGAGAAAACTGATGTTTCAAAATGTTCCTCCTGGTGGAGTTGAACATTTACTGAAATGGTAGAATGACTTATTTTGTCAATACTGAGAAGGCTGTTCAGCAAATCAAGAAATAACCTGTATGTTTGATCCAAATGTGTGTGAGACAAAGATACTGTGGATTTAAGAGACATGGCTACATCCACAGAGGTTAATGGTGAATGGGTGGAAAACAGGATTCAGTTGAAACGTACTGCTGTTCATGTTTATATACTCAGGATTAAGATGGTAGGAAAGGACAGAAAGAGCTAAATGAATGTATTAAGAAGTGCAACATGAGTGAAAGATCCTAAAGGGTTAAGGACTGGGTAAATGTTAACTAAAGATGGCCATTAGATTTGATGAAAATAATAACATTAAAAGTAGTTTATCTGAATTTGAAAGATTTAATTATCTCTGCAAAGTTTAAATGTATGTTATTATTTCATCAATTTGAAAGTATGACTGCAGTGTAAACCAATTGACGAAGCATCATCAATGACTCGAGATGCAAGTTAAACAAACAATTATGTAAAATAACAAGAATGCTATATCACTTACTTGATGAAGCTCTGGACTTGACATCTTATCAAGCAGATAGTTAAGGTATCTCTAATTCATTACTTTGGTAGTACCTGTAATGTTTGAAAATATATTACTGTCAAGAGGCTGTTAGTTTGTGAACATGTGTATAGTATTAATGTTTTTAGAAATAGACAAAATCAGCATGTATTCAAAAATGTTACACCTAATGCATGAGAATGAATATAAAGCTAGAATTATATAGCCCAAGGCCAAAATAACCAAACCAAAAATAACCATTTCATTGGTCTAGAAAGTACTTAGTGAAGTTAATCAGTCCCCAGGATTTAATAAAATATGTGTAGGCATAGGGTAGAGCCTACACAGAATGGTACTGTGTCCTTGTACTTGCCCCCCCCCTGCAGCATATGATGCATATTAATCATGTCACATTGAGGAGGGAAAGCCAAGGAACTCGGTTATTGGATCAGTGTAGGGAGTGCAGTGTTCACTGTGTCCGCAGATGGGTAAGACACTCCCTGCACTGTCCAATTGCAGTATATCAATGCATTTTTTTAATTTAAAAGGCATGTTTGTGCAGAGTGGTGCAGAGTGCAGCAATGCTAAGTGTTGTCGAGACACCTGCCAGATATCTAAAAATAGAAACCAAATGCATTTAATTATTTACTTAAATGTCAGATATAAGCATAGCTGAGTGGGTTTGCGAGGCACGACGCGATGCTCAAAAGTGCTTATATGTAGTTCAGAGGTATAAGCAAAGGTATAGCAGAATTTCAAATATCCATGTAGGCAAATGGGATAGAGTTATGGCCTCATGAGCAGTAGCTGCAGGGTTTGAATACACAGAAGGGAAAATAAGCATTTAGTATTGAAATAAAAATTATGGCAATTATTTTTAAATTCTGGCCCGATGCTCTCTGTTAAGCTCTGCTAAGACCTGCTAAGCACCGCATAAACAAAATAATAGCGGAAAAGGTTTATGCACAGTTCAGCTCTGCTTATCTGGTTTGCGCACTGCTAAGCATATGGGTCTTTGGGTTTTTCCACTGTTCAGCTGAGCTGAGCTGGTTTGCGTGCTGCTAAGTAACTTTTAAATATTGCTCAATGGCATGTAAGGGCAGGAAAATAGGCAATATTACTCCCAATAGGTGGGAATACAGCATAATCCATTGGAGTTCTGTCTCTGAGGGATACTAGGGCAGGCGTTTGTGAGGGTTCTCACATTCGGGCACAGAGTTGGGGCATCCTGGACTCCAGACTCATGGTCAGACTCCTTGTAAATAAACACAAAGGCTGGCTACTGCAGGGAGGTTACCAGGGCTCAGAGTGAAAGGCAGAGGCTTGGGGGCCAGCTGGCAAGGGACCTCACCAGAGGAACTGGTATCCCCCGCATAGGTGAACAGTGTCATCACCACTATGATGACCTGAAGAGATGTAATGGGGTTCTCCTGGGCATCTACATCCAAGAATTTTGTGCAGGGGATGTACCACATATATGTAAGTACTTTTACCTCTGTATCACTAATATCTAATCTGAATGTCTGCTAAAGTGGTATGCATTATAGTGCTCTTCCCTCCCAACAGCTGCAGAGGAGAGGGCTTGCAACCTCAAGTTGCATGTCAGATGTTTGGCCAGGTTACGCTGTGAGTGTGGTGAGTACAGCTGTATTATGCTAACTATAGTCAAATAAGCAACAGAGTAAAGCATTAACTGCAATTAGGTATATACAGTAAACATTGTATTGCAATGAATGTGGACATAGAGTTGTAATGCAATAAGTGAATACTACCAACTGTAGTGCAATAAGCAGGGAAGAGTAAAGCATTAACTGTAAGAAAGTATTTACAATAAAGTTTCTAGTGCAATAAGTGTGGAATTACAGCTGTATTGCAACATCTGCATAATCACAACTGTTGTGCAATAAAAACTCAATGCTATTCCAGGAACTGTGTGCAGGTATTTCCAATAAAGTCTGTTATGCAATAAGTGTGCAAGTAGAACTGTTTTGCAAGAAATTAATTATGACAACTGTTGTGTAATAAAAACATGAAACAATACCAGTACCTGCATAAAGGTATAGCCAATAAAATCCGTTGTGCAATAAGTGTTGATTCAGAGCAGTTTTCCAAGAAATGCATTATGACAATTATTCTGCAATAACACATCAACCAATATTAATAACTACAAGGTAAATTGTGTACATCAGGAATGTCTTATTTTAACTATTGCAGTTGAGCTATATGTATTCAGGTTGTGAGTTAAGGTGCTGTAGTCAAGAATAATGATGTAATAGCTGTAGACTGCAAATATAATGGCTGCCAAATGAATTAACACATGTAGTACCATTCAAGGCCAATTCTAGGCCACTATTGTTCATATAATGCGTTGTCATCCACAAACAGCAGGTAAGCAAAGTATATGGGTGAGGTAGCCCACTTCATGATTTGATATTGTTTGTCGAGTCCACAGATATTTAAACCTACTAACAATGTATTGTGTACACCTGCTTGTACTTTATGCATGTGTGTTCTACTGTCTCTACAAGCTAGTATAAAACTGTAGTAGTACTGCCAGGTCATATTTTCTTTCCAGGTAAGCTGTAGGCAAATTGCAACGAATCAATAATCAGCAATGACTCAATAGCTCAGTTTGTTAAATGCACTGCATGAAGTGCATTTTAACACACACTGACCAGGGCTCAAATACAGTGCTAGGTTTCACTACATAATGCCCACAACTTCTCTTTCCACAGGAGATACAGGCAAATGGGTGGAGTAGTCCATATTATCAATAAATAATTCCATGTTTAGATGTCACAGACTGTGTGAATCATTAGAAAGAATGTGAAAATACAGCATAACATAAAGAAAATGAATATAATAAAATAAAGTGAAATACGTAACATATGTATTCTTGGTATGGTTGTATGCCTGGGGTGTCTGTAAAAATGTCGCTACAGCTATTTCATACATGGCATACAGATGTCCTGTGCAGTCAATGCTATTGGGTTTTATCCCCATGTTGCCAAGCAAGGCATTATAGTTGTTTAATTTCTGTACTGTATACATATATGCCTCTCAAGTGTCACCCTGTCATGTAATGTAATTAGTAGTGTGTAATCCCTCTGTCACAAGTTTATCATTGACATGATTACATAAATAGCAGATTATCAATGCATCAGCCCACAGTACACCTTGGTAGGTATATAGGTCCACCAGATGTGCACGTGTTCTGTGTAGTTGTGTAACCGCTGTTGTTACTGCTTTAGCTTGAGCAGTATGTACATGCTACAGCAGCTATAGGGTACTTGTACACATAAAGAAAGGACAGACCAGTAGAGTGGATAGTAGTACTATTGTCGAGTATATAGCCAATAATAGTACTAATGGCCATTTTTTCTCTCTGTCTCCCCACCCCTTATCTTCATTTATTTATTATTGTTATTCATTGTTTATGGTTCACTATTAACATATGTTGTTACATTAAACTGTATTTTGGGGCATGTGTTTATTACTATTATGTATTATAATAGCTGCATATTAACATATCTTGTTAAATTACCTATTTTGTGGGCCTTATGCTGTAACTGCTACTGGCATGTTATTATACTGACTGTTCTGTTATTTATGTGTTTCACATATTATGCATTGTTATGTACTTCTGTTATTTTCACTGTTCTAGCATGCTGTTATTACTAACAATATGTTTTGCTCCTCATAACTAACTAATACTTTTTGCTATACCTCCATCACCACAACATGTCAGGGTAGGCCGGTTCCCAATGATACGCTTACCCTACCTCAGCTGGCAATGGCACTGGGTCCTGGCATGTCGGAAACCCAGGTCGGTGATGCCCCCTCCACTGCCCCTGCACCATCTGTGGTGTCAGGTGGAACAGCCTCAGGGGACAGGGCCCGGCCTCCCCCTGGAAGTGGTGGCAGAGGTGCGGTAGTCACCAGCAGCAACTATCTGTCATGGTGTGCAGGATCATTCATTGGAGCAAGGAACATCACCTGCACCAGATTAAGGCACAATGGCCAACCTGGTAGGGCAGGCTGGCCCTGGCACCCAGTCTCCAGCACATCCACCTTTGGGGCAGTGAAGGAGCAGTGTCGACTGCCCATGGGTGGAGACCTCAGTCATGCTGCTGCTGACTGGAGGCACATGCATCTCCGATCCCACAACACCCTCCCTATCTAAGGTGTTTACCCCACTCATGTGCCAAAACTTCCCTGTCTGCCATCTTGTCTGTCATGGCTGTCTACTATTGCATCCTCTCTTACCGAAGTGACCTCCCCACACATACCTATGTCCCTTCCCCAACATTCCACTCTGTCCTTAAAAAAAATGGGCACCTGTCCCACAAAAAAATATATATAGGTTAGGTTAGTACTAGGCTAACTGCACTTGTGAGCCATTTTTAAGCCTAGCCAATCATCCCTTGTGATACTCAAACCCTGCACCTTTTGTTTGCAAGGCAAACACCTTAACCATTAGGCCACCATCCCAACAAATGTATCACCCCATACATAGCTCCCAATTATGCACATATGTCAACCGGACACAACTAATGTGGTTCAATTGGCTTGACAACACATTTATGTTGTCCCCCCTCATCTCTCTGGAGTTTGAGAGTCCAAATTCATCTACAAAATCTGTCAAAATGCACAGCTGTTGCTGTACAAGAAATGGATAGTTATGGTTCTTTTCTACACCCTTCCTGCACATCCCTGCCTGCTGTTCACTATGTTTTCCCCCTGCTTGTCCACATTTGACCCTCTCCTATCACCCCCTTTTTTTTGCTTTATATTTTTTAGCACAGGTTTGGGCAGATTTGCGTGAAGTGATGCGGCACAGTGAGCCGCTTTGCCTAGCACAGCTTAAATGAGCTTTAAACTGCTCTAATATCTATACGTGTCTATGACAGTTTTACTCACATGTAGAAAATAAACACCTCAAACAAGTCTCGAACCCAGGCCCTGCTCAACTACAGCATAGTGCATTAATCCACCATGCTACACAGCTTTTAGGCTGCGTAGGTGTTTCCAGCAATACTGACTGCTACCTACTGTCATTAAGCATATAAATGCTATATAAAAGGAATAGGAAAAATAGAAGTGTACTTTGGACCCTGGTGCAATAATACACCAGCAGACAGCCAAATATATACCAATGGATGTACTTGAGGCCTGTGATAGCAGGTATATGTGGTCTTTTATCATCAGCTTGTGGAAAGAAAACTGCTAAGGCAGCTATGGCAAAGTACATGTACAACTGGGTCCCTGGTGCAGAAATACAACCATATAAAGCCATACACATACTCATGAATGTAGAAATGTCTCTAACAGCCTCTATATGTGCACATATATCTTGCAAATACATGTGCTTTGGTAGTGTTTCAGTAGCTCAGTCTGTTAAATGCTTTTCAGGCAATACATTTTGCCACACACAATCCTGGATTTGATTCCAGTTTTGTGATGCACTTTAATTACATTATTGTGTAGACAGCAAGTAATGACTGTGTCTTGCAGTCTTAATCCACACAGTTTACTGCTACTTAATTAACTGCTACCCAGTTTTGCAAGATAAAGGCCTGCAGACAGAGACACAATGCACATATCCATATCACCTAACTATATGTTGTCTACCACTCTGTTATTCACACTGTTGCATAACAGTCGTACCTTATACACATGCACAGACTGGACTGTATAGAATGTATAGAATACCCTTACACTGGCTCTGCCATAATGACAGCCATGAGACAGCTGCAACAGTTATACGTACATCTTGCTGTCTAACAAAGTGTTAACAAACCCCCCCCCCATGTGTTGTAGGCTGCAGCAGCAGCTGCAGGCTGTAGCATACACAGCTGTACATAAAGGTAGTTGCTACAAAACAACCATACCTCCCAACCTCCTAGAGCAAGGGATCTGTACACAGCCATACTTACTGTGGGGGGGGGGGGGGCAGAGATAGGAACATGTTCAACACTTTGCCCCTACAAAGATAGTAGGTTGATAAAATAACAGTTACTGCATTAGCATGCATATTCTGATGGGTATGAAGTGTGACACTCACATGTCTCTCTTCCCTTACTAATATCAACCCACAATACCTGCCAGTGAACTGCCAGATAACCACAATGTTATGGGATACTGACCAAACATATGAGGCAAAACTGTGCACATACTTCACAAATCTCTACAGTGGACAGTATTTGTACCTACCCTCTGTGATGCTGTAGTCTCCACACCTCAGTAATGTCCATCACAAACAGTAAGAAAGAGGCCAAGTCCTACATGAAGGCTTTATATATTGCACTGTGGTGGCATGTCATTGGCTACTGATACTGCACTTTAACTATTTTGGGTGCTATTAACAGTTCTGAGCCACTGACTGGTGCACAGACAATTAGCTGCTAATGAGCATTACCTTCAAAAGGCAAGCAACCAGTGCTGGGGAACAGGTCTGTATGAGATTTCAGGCACACAGACAGTATATGTTACAAGTTTCTCCAGAGGAAAGATTCAAAAATGGAATACTGCACCCTACCAGGCATGTCATTATTTCTTCTTCAGATGTCTCCTGCTCCACCTGTTTCTCCTTAGTTCAGGGACTCATTATTCCATCATGCTATGGCATTGCCCATGTTGGGTTTTCTGCACTAAATCCTTCACTTCAGAGGTATTCCAAAACTTCAATTTTTGTTTGTTTAATGTCTACCTTACTAATTCTCTGATGTACATTCTCCCTTTGTTTTATTATTTCTATAGTGAAATTTTCAATATCTGGGTGTCTTTGTCTGTATTTCTATTAAAGTAACTTTGGAGATGCTTTTTATATTGATTACTTTGGCCTTCTCCTTTGCATAAATCACCATATCAGATCTCTTTTTTTTCTTTCTCATGTCCACATTTCTGTTTTATACCTTTCAAAAATCTCTGGGGGTTGCTCTTCATATTTTCCCACTTCTTCTGTCACCTTTTTTCAGGCAGCACAAAATATATCTGCGTATAAAATTTTTTTCTTGGATCGATTGTATTAATGAAAGCAAAACTGCATCTGAAGCTTCTGACAGTTTTTCATTTCTTTTTCATTTCTTTCCTCTAATTTCTCTCATAATCTAAATATCTTCTAGCTGGAAATTCTTGTCATCTTGCATAATAGTAACAATCCAGAATGTTTTCTTTATTCACAATATTCCAGTCTGTCATCTTTATGGCTTCTTTTTGGCCTGTCAGTTTTTGTGGTATTTATGGACTACTACTTCCTTTTACAACAGGGGGGGCTATCCTCCCCCTGAGCCTGGCCTAACCTCACTGAAGGGATGTTTCCATTTTTTGAGGATTCTACACTGTCCTTTTTCCAGTCCTGGCACCAATGTGCACACCAGAATTTGCACTTTTTTAATCCTGGGACTTGTGCACCTAGGTGTCATTTTTTTAATTTTTTAACCTACCTCTCTCCATGGTATATGCTGTATAAGGTACAGTCTATATATTAGTGCTATCCTGGTGAGATTTTGTTACAACAAGTTCCACCAAATGAAGGTACTCAACAAGACTTCTGGATGAATTCAGTTCCAGCAATACTACTCTCCTTTTCTTGCTGATTTCATCTTCACTCCATTCTGTCTTTTTCCTGGTTTAATTTGTCCAAGTCTTATGGTTTTCTAACACTATGACGGGAATGGACTCCATTATTAAGTCAGGGTACAATTAAAGTTCATGAAGTTAGTATTGCTTCAGTCTTTGATGTCAGCCAGTAGTGCTCCGCAGCACCCACAATGTGCCCAGAATTTCTTACTTTCTTACACCTGGTATCTTCATGATGAACTTTTTGATGCTGTTAGTGATTATCTAAACGTGTAAAAGTCTTCCCACAAATGTTACAAGGGAAAGTTTTTTTTCTGTGTGAATCCACTGGTCCTGTGCGAGTCTCACCCTCTGGGGGAACCATTTTCCACAGTTACTACATTTAAATGGCTTTTTTTCTTATATGAATCCACTGATGAGTACTAAGTGCTGATTTCTGGGAAAACTTCTTTCCACACTTGTTACAATTAAATGGATCCCATCCAATATGCCTTAAAATGTGTCCTAAGCATGCAAAATTTTCCCCACAATCTGTACTTGCATGTTTTTCTTTTCTGTGTAGCTTCTGATATTCCAACAGATTATCTGAACAAGTAAAGCTCCTCTCATTGTCACTGCATGTAAGAGTATTTTCCTCTATGAATACACTTGTGCTGAAATAGTTGATTCTGCTGAGTAAAGATCTTAAAGCAGTAGCTGCATTTATAAAGACTATAAGCTCGTGTAAAAGCTTTGAAAGTCAGATTTTTACTAACATCATAGCACAGAAGAATTTCATGTTTAATACAAGGTGTAGTCAAGTTTACTCTTTTTCTGTTATTTTAGTTTGTTTGAAGGCTTTAGTTTGAAGGCTTCCTTCTGTCTGTAGCCTGCCACTTTAATGCTACTGACTTGTTTGTCAGTTTTGTGAGTTTGCTGATGCTGTAAAAGCTCTGTAAACCTACTTCCACAGTAAGTATAAGATGCTTCTGATACCTCCCGATGGTCTGGAATGCTATCCATGCACAAAGATGTAGTTTTGGACTCAGATGAGTTACATGTTATTTTTGTTATTGAACATTCTGCAGATCCAGTATGATTTTTCTGATATTGACACAAGTTATCTAATCATGTGAAAGTCCTTCCACAGACTTTACATGGAAACGGCTTTTTCCCTGTATGAATCCACTTCTGCTGCATTAACCTCACCTTTTGAGCAAAGGATTTCCCACATGCACTACATTTGAAAGGCTAGTTCCATGTGTGAATCCACTGGCAGGTGATGAGTGCAGATTTCTGGGTGAATGTTTTTTCACAAGTACTTCATTTAAAAAGTTTTTCACTTGTATGAACCCACTGGTGTTGTAAAAGGTGCCCCGTATGTGAAAAAATGCTTATCACAATCCAGACAGGTACATTTCTGTGTCTGATGAATTTGTTGATGCTTGTAAAGATTATCTTGATGTTCAAATTTCTTCCCACAGTCTTTCCATGTAAGCTGGTTCTTACTAAGCTGCACACAATGATGCTGTAACAGCCTTACTTTCTGTGTAAAACTCTTCCCAAAGGAAGTGCATCGAAAAGCTTGATTTCTCTGTGAGTCCACTGGTGGATATTGAATTCTGTCTCTTCCATAAAACCCCATCCACAAGTGCTACATGCAAAAGTTTTTTCTCTTCTATGAGTTAGCTGATGCTGTAAAAAATACAGAAAACATGTAAAAACCTCTGTTGCATTCCGCACACTTAAGTTTTTCTCCTTTGTGTGCCTTTTGGTGAGCTGAGAGATGATCTAGCTGTGTAAATCACCTCCCATGGTCTTTGCATATAAAGGGCTTCTCACACTTTTTAATTTCTCAAAATCTTTTGGGTTTCTAGTACTATGACGGGAATGGACCCCATTCCTAAGTCAAAGTACGATTAAAGTTCATGAAATTAGTATTGTTTCACTCTTTAATGTCAGCCAAACATACTCTTTGCAGCACCTACAATGTGCCCAGTAATGACTCCTTCAGCAGTTCGTATGGAATTACATGTATTGGTAGCATATCTAAATATGACTGCAGACTCTTTTTTTTTTTTTATATGACCCGTTGCACCTACTACTATTGGAACTATCTGGGTATCTTTCTTCCACATTGATCTTATTTCTGCTTGCAAATTCTGATATTTTATGACTTTGTGTCTCTCTGTACGCAGGACACTGTAATAACTGGGTATGGCAATTTCAATGATCAATACTACTTTTGCTTTCTTTTCTTGCACCACTATATCCAGTTTTCTAGCATCTATCTTTTGAACTGTTGATAATGGATGATCCCATGTGATGTAGACTTCATCATTTCCTGTGATGCTTTGTGGCTCATGTTTCCAGTATTTTTCAGCCACTTCAATACCATAATGTTTGTACAATCCCCAGTGCAACAGTCTCTTCACATTACTATGCCTTTCAGTATACAGTCCTTCAGCCATTAGTATGTCGCAACCAGCAGCGAGGTTTGCAACTGTTTCTAATTCTTTTTTGCAAAATCTACATTTGTCTGCTTCTCCCACATGTTCAATGGACTTCATAAACCAACCTGTACATAGCCTATCTCGTGCCACCAATATTAACCTTTCATCTCTTGGTTTGAATTCGCCTCTCCTTAACCATTCCTGCATTTGGTCCTGAACAACATGAGGATCTTTCAGAAGGTTTCTATACTTGCAACTACGTTTATGCATTTTCCACATTTCTTGTCGTGGTGCTGTGGTAGCGTTGTCGCCTCACAGTTAGACGTTGCCTGTACGATTCTCAGTTAGAGCATCTTCTGTGTGGCGACATGCGTGAATGGGTGTTCCTTCATTGAAGGTTGTGCGTTAGGCCTGGCAAACCAGTACGTAAAAATCTACTGCCAATCATTAGCAGATCGGAATTCTGCTGTGGCGACCCCTAACCTGGAAAAGCCGAAAGACACAACAACAACAACAACTTGCCTTCTCATCTGATCCTTCACCTTATATTCTTTCTTTTGTTTCTTGACACATTAAGTTGCTGCCTGATTTTTATCTGCTTCTGGTTTGATTTCCATTTCTGCTTGACGCCGATATGCTTCTGCTAGATTGCTACTTCTCACCTGTATGACTCCACTGTTGCTGTGAAAGTCTCACTTTCTGTGTGAACTTTTCCAGCAGTAATTACATTTATAGGGTTTTAATTTATGGTCATTTTTTCAGCATCTAGGTTTTATTTATTTATTTATTTTATTTATTTTATTTCAGTTAGATGACCGAGAAGTCCACTGGGCCTAGAAGAGCCAGTTTTCAGTGGAGGCCCGGGGAGAAAAGCTCCAGTAACAAATTACAAAACACACATATATACATCATAGATATATACAAAGCAGTGTGATCAATTACAGCATGCTTATGATACAGTGAAATAGACAATAGGCATAATAGTTCTAATACACACATGTAGGGCACATATAGGTAATAGAAACAGTGGAGGACACTTTTTGTATGTATAAAGTTAGAGTACAAATTTTGTTGTGATAAATTACAGTATTTGATATAAGAAGATGTAAACAAGGTTAACCATAGTGCAACAGGAGAGTGTTCTGTGCAGGTAATACAAAGTGGTGATAGGCAGAATGGTGGTGTGAGTGACAGAAAGTGGTGATAGGCAGAGTGGCGGTGTGAAATTAGGGTGAGGTGGGTGGGGGATTTGATTGACAACAAGCAGTAAATTGAATTCACTCCTGCATGAGGGCACATTTCCTGTTGGATGAGTATGCTGGTCTGACTTAGTAAATGGCAGAAGAGTAATGTCTGTTTCACGTGCAGCACAGTTAGGCACCTGTTCAGAACTAATTTTGAGGTGGTTACTGAAAGGCTGTTGTGTGAAATTCATTTCACTGTTGGTATACTGAGCAAGACGCTCTCTGTTAAAAGGCTGAATATAAGCTGCTGAACAGGGTTGTGATATATTTTTGCAATAACAGCTTTCTAATGTTTCATCTAGTTTGTGAATTGAATGCACAGCTGGAGATCTATGTCTTTCTCACCAGTGGTAGATTTAGTTCTGAGTGGCCTTGTTGCTGTATTTGCAGGCTACCTGTCAGATTCCTACAAGATTCAATGTACTGCAATTGCTTCTTCACACCTGGATACAGTGGTTGAGCAGGAATTTCCAGCTTGTACTCTTTCTCACATTTAGTAAGTTGGGAATCTAGAATTAAAGACATTAAGAGAAAAAAAACGATTAAGCACTGCTTGAAATGAGCAACTTTAAAGAAACAGTGAGTATACCACACAGCCTCTTAAACCATATTAAAATTGTTTTATTAAGCCAGCACATGCACATGGTGCTAACTGTATTAATAACATTCAGCAATTATTTTCCTTCATGACAATGTTGTTTGTCTTTCGGCTTTTCCCGGTAAGGGATCGCCACAGCGGAACTCCGGTCCACTAATGATTGGCAGTAGATTTTTACGAAACGCCGAGGTGCCAACTCGACGCTCAACCTTCAACGAAGGCACACCTATTTATGCACGTCTTTTGAATGCTACCCAACTGTGGGGAGGACATGCAGACTCCACACAGAAGGCACTCCCAAGCCCAACTGAGAATCGAACAGGAGAACCCGGGGAGATGAATATTCACTATATTCACATATCTCTTCGCAGGAATTCCAATGAAATGGAAGCAACAGTTTGTGTGTGTGTGTGTGTGTGTGTGTGTGTGTGTGTGTGTGTGTGTGTGTGTGTGTGTGTGTGTGTGTGTGTGTGTGTGTGTGCGTGTGTGTGCGTGTGCATTTCCCATGCACTGGTGTAATCCCCAACCCCTTCCATATGAAAGAATACTACCCTTAAGCAGTCCATCCCTCCTAGTTAGTTGGGCCTTTTGGTGATTCAGTTAAATTTCAAAAGTGTGGATGCCAACATTATAAGGCAGAAACCCTGATAAAATATGGGTATATCAACTGCATTTTACTTTACTCAAGATGTGTTCAGTCATATTAAAGGAAAACTCCACCTTCTCCTACAGTTTAACTCAACTCTTAGGTTGCTTTTCTCCCTGCAATATGATGCCAGTACTGTATAGGAAACCTGCTTGTACTTTATAAAACTTTCATTTCCTCATTTTGGTATCAAAGGAAGGGAAAGGCCACCTATTTTTTTTAAGCTTAACTTCTCACGAGTTGCAGAGGAATTTGTTTACACTTGCATGACATACGATAGACACAGAGAAATGGGTAGTCAGGAGCTCAGGAGATGTAAACAACACAGACAGGTGTGAAACTGTTTTCCATTGTCTTTCCATTGTCTTTATTGCAGACAGGGAGAGAACTTACAATGATTCACGGCAGCTTCTAATGTAGCTGTGCCTTTCAGAGCAAAAGAAAGCAATTAAATCAGTCAGTGGTTCAAAGGCAGTTGTCATCTCTTTTGACAAATTTACATAAGCAGCATACAGTATTGAAATGCTAAGCTTTAAACTTTAAATGTTTGTTGTTTATACTACTTTACATTTTAAGATGACTTGAATGTACTATCAAAGGTGTATGTGACAGTTACAGAAAACTCAGAAAATAGTTTTTCTTGTAATTCTTGTAAAGTATCACCACATTTACTAAAGTTCAGAGGGAGGGGCTGTCAATTCATCATGGACTAAAGAAAGATACTTTGAATAAAGGTCTGCAATTTAGCAACTGTTTTGGTTGCAGCTGTATAGGTTCATAGGTTCATAGGTGTGTACTAGGCTAATGGCCCTGGGGCCTTTACAAGCCTAGCCATAGGATTACCCTGGCATCGTGACACCTGACCTTAGTTCCCAGTGCCTCTGCCGAGTAGACTCACTGGAGTTATTCCCGGGGTGAATTTAATATTTCCCTTCCACTCATAAAGACTTCTCTTGAAGAGGGTCAGTGAGGTGCTCTGCTTGACATCTATGGGAAGTCTATTCCATAGCTTGGGCAGTCTCTGGTTTATGAATCTGTCCCTCCAGTACATTCTGTTGATTGTGGTAATGAGGTTGAGGTCTCTGGAACATGTGGTACAGAGGGTTTGGGATTTCTTTAGATGTAGCATTTCTAACAAAGCTGGGTCAGACAAGGCTTTGTAAGTCAAGCAGGGGTCTTTCCATAAAGAACAATTGTTTAAGGCCTAGAATCCTCTTTGTGAGGTACTTTTTCAGCCTCTCCAGTTGTTGCAGGTGTCTACTGAGGTACATGCCAAATGGGGCACTGTACTCAATGATTGGCCTAATAAGGGAAGAGTAGAGGGAAACAATGTCTCTTTCTTCCTGGATGCAAAACCCTTAGTAATGAGATGTGCCACATAGAAGGACTTTCTGACCACAGTGGCAATGTGGTGATCAAAAGAGAGGTTGCTGTCAACCTGTGTTCCCAGATCTCTTATAATGCCTTCTGTGTTCAGTGGACTACCATCAATGTGGTAATTCATGGGAACCAGGTTTTTCCCAAAGGGGATGACGACACATTTTTTGCCACTGAGTTAAGGCCATAATTCTGACACCAGTCATTGGTCTCGGGGAGTTAATAATATCTCCCAACTTGCAGTCGTCTGTGAACTTTGTCAGCCAGAGTCCCTTCGTATTAGCCTGGACATCAGAGACGTAGATACCAAAGAGGAGATGACCCAGGACTGAACCCTGTGGGACTCCATTCATGACTGGTCAGCATTCTGACTTGGAGTCAGCTACTTTCACACAGTGGGTTCTATCTGTGAGCCAATTTGCAATCCACCTAGTGATATAGTGGTTGATGCCTAGCTTAGTGAGTTTTTCTATGATTCCTTAGTGAGGAATGGTATCAAAGGCCTTGGCCAGATCAAGGTAGGCTGTATGAACCACTTTGCCTTCATCCACAGCTCTGGTGACTGACTCAAAGAAGTCGACCAAGTTGAGCAGGCATGATCTAGCCTTCACAAAACCAAACTGTGTGGGATCCAGAGTTTGGAAATCCCCTGTATCCTTGTTTATTAGGTTCATGGTGATTCATTCCATAGCTTTGCATATCAGACTCATCAGGCTAATGAGGCGATAGTTCCCAGGGTCTGTAGTCACTCCTCCTTTGTGGAGAGGGATGACTGTAGTAGAGCACCATACAGTAGGGACAAAGCCTGAGGTGAGGCTCTGATTGAATAGGGCACACAGGTAAGGTGCCAGTTCACTCTGTAGTTCATGTAGAACACAGCCAGGGATATTGTCAGGTCCCACAGAAGCTGTATTCTTGGACTTGGACAGTTCTGCTTTAATGTGTGCAGCAGTAATACTGGGTGCCTGGCAATCTACTGGTATTGTGATTGGTCCTTTGGGGGAGAGGGGTAAAGTTGGCATTGAATCTGCCGGCCAGTATATTGGCAATATCTGTTGGCACAGTATAGGAGGTACCATTGTGCAGTAGCTCAGAGCAAATCTGGGTATTGCCGTGGAGATTCTTTACATAACTATAAAAAGACTTGTGGTTGTCTTTACTATCTGCTGCAATTCTGTTTTAATGGCTAGCTTTAGAGGATTTGATGAGGGATCTCAACTCAAGTTTTTCCAGTCTTGAGACTTCACCTTATTCCGCATCAGTTTCCTCCTTCTGTTGTAGAGTTTGTTTATGGCAGGGGACCACCAGATTGGCTTCCTTTTTTTGGAAGAGAGCATCTTGGTTCTATTGGGCATGGTGAGATCCATGCATTTGTGTACGTGTTTGTACAGTGCACTGGTGTATGATTCGGCGGTCGTGCAATTATTCCCCATTTGCATGCGTGCCATGAAGTTAGCCACTTCTGTTTTGAGAAGCCAAAATTTAGCTTTGGAGAAGTTTTTCATGGTGGTAACCTTTGCAGAGGGGCAGGATGTGGATTTTCAAGGTGATTAGTTTGTGGTCGGATCTAACCAGGGAGGAGTTGACTATTGGTGTTGAGCAATGGTCGCCCATGTTAGTAATGACCAGGTCAAGGATGTTGCTACCTCTAGTGGGGGTAAGAACAAGCTGGTCCAGGGCATTGGACTTTATGAACCCCTGGAAATGTTGGGCAAGTGTATTAGTACTTGAGTAGTTTTCCCAATTAATGGAGAGGTAGTTGAAGTCACCTAGTATGAGAGAATTACGTTGGACTCTAATATTCTTCAGGGTGCTTAGGAATGTGGAGTGTGAGTCTTGTAATACTTTAGTATACAAAAAAACAAACTCTAAGGCATACACAAATTAGGCCCATTCAAGAAATAAAAGAAGCAATCATGTTACAGAAGGTATATAAGATGACAGTGACTAACACTAATCCCATTATATGTCAATGGCATGAGAATACAACTACTTCCTTATGTCTAGCACGACTCATATAAAGCAGATTTGAAATTGATTATGGGAAAGAGAAAGACCTGAAGAAAAATAAGATAATGTTGATATGTCTGATAGCCATTTCGCTGAAAACATTTTACAATTCTATAAGAAGGAGTTAGAGTGATTTTGACAGAAACTCATAAAACAGAGTTAGAGTAAAAAATAGATGTTTTTAGTTCTAAGGTGGAGTTTTCCTTTAAGAACAAGATGAATTAATCCAGTTATCCAGTTAGATTTTTTATGGTACTGCCAGATATCACATCTGGTTCCATCACTGCAGAAACTTATCTTTCTATGATCATCATCATCTGCCCCCTTTTTCCCATTTTTTACATGGGTTGGGGAATCATGTTAACTGTCGCTATTGTTATTGATTCAATGCCACACTCCTGCCTTCATCAACACTCATGGCTGACTGTCACATATCTTCTTTCACACAATCCATACATCTCTTTGCTGGATGCCCTTGTTTCCTCTTACCTTCTTCCTGTCTGTCCCATATCTTTTTCACCAAATTGTCTTCTGCTTTTTTGCCTGTGTCCAAACCACTGTAATCTGTTCTTTTTGATCTTTTCTGCATTTGTAGCTACTTTGGCTTCTGCTCTTATGTCTTCATTTATTGGCTTCTGCTCTTATGTCTTCATTTATTCATATGTAACACAGAGTGCATCCTACTACCCTTATCAGGCACTCCATTTCCATCACTTCTAGCTTCTTCATCTGCTCTGCCTTTACTGCTCAGGTTTTTGCACCATACAGTAGTACTGCTCACAACACTGTCTTGTACACCTTACTTTTCAGCTTCTTTGTCATTCTTCTGTCATAGACTACATCTGACACTCTATGCCAGGTAGCTGCAGTCCCTCTGATTCAGGCTTTGACCGCTTAATTCAGACTACCCTTCTCCTCAACCACCCCTCCCAGATACTTGAAGCTATTTATCTGTTCCTCTAGCTTCCCTTCTATATCAATTCTCAGCTTCTTCTGGTTTCCCCAGTTTGCTGCTATTACCACTGTCTTGTCTGTGCTTAGTTTCATCCCATGTGCCTTCAGCTTTGCATTCCATTGCTCTATACTTTGCTGGAGTTCTTGCTGAGAGTGTGCCTGTAATGCCACATCATCTGCATACAGCAACTTTCTTGATCTGCCTCCTTCAGCCTGTTTGTTAATGTAGTCCATTACCAGTATGAAAAGCAGTGGGCTCAGAGTTGAACACTGGTGTACACCCTCTCCTACTGTGAACCCCTTTGTGAGGCTGCATACTCTTTGTACTTGAGTAATTGGTCCTTGTATATACCCTGCACCACTTCTTGGGACCTTGTCATATGCTTTTTCCAAGTCTTAGAAATGCCCTGTTGGACTCTTTCCTCATCTCTAGCTTCTTCTCAACTATGTCTCACTGCAAACATCGGGTCAGTTGTGCTGCATCCTGATCTGACTCAGAACTGCTCATCTCCCATCTTACATTCTACTACTCTGTGTATCCATTTATCAATCACCCTCTGTAGAACTTTCATGCATTGGGATAGGAGTTTGATTCCTCTGTACTGCCCACAGTTGTGGATGTCCCCTTTGTTCTTGTACACTGGTACTGGTATGCTTATTCTCCAGTCATTTGGGATAGGTCTTTCTCTCCACACTGCTATGAGTACCCTCAGGAGCCATTTCTCCCCCATCTCATCCAGCATCTTTATCATGTCTGCTGTGACCTCATCTGAACCTGCTGCTTGCCCTGACTTAATTTTCCTTAGTGCTATTCTGACTTCGTCTAGGGTAGGCTCCTCTTCTTCTCTCATTGAAGGCTGTTTCTGGGGCATCACAGCTTCTGTGGGGCTTTCTTTATTCAGAAGCAGCTAAAAATACTCCTTGCATCTACCTTTGATGTACTGTGGACTGGTGAGCAGGTTGTTGCTGGCATCCCTTATGAAGTGTGTCGGACTATCTTCTTTATCTTTCTGTCTTGGCCTTGTAGCCTGATATAGTTTCTTTGTGCCACCTAATGAGTCACTTTCCAGAAGTTGGTAGAGTGCCTCTGATGCCCTATTCTTTGCTATTGCACCTACTTTTTAGCTTCTTTGTTAGCCAACTAGTATTCCTTCTTTGCCTGGTCGGTCTTGTCTATCTCTCACTTTTTTCCTGCACTCCTTTTTTTTTTTTTTTTTTATGACTTCCTGGACTTCTGCATTCCACCACCAACTTTCTTTATGTACCTTATTTCCATACCTGACTTGGCCACATACCTGTTCTTTAGTCGTCACACATGCTGTTTTGAAGTGCTGCCATTCTTCTTCAGCTCCTCCTGTTTCTTCCTTTTCTTGGGGTGCTAGAATCATGAGTAATTCCTTTAACTGTTGCATTTTCTCTCCAGTCAACTTCCAGGTCTTCAGCCTGGTCTCTTTTGACCTTCGAGCCTTCTCTCACCACTGCTTTCAGCTGATTGTGGCAACCAGTGGTTTATGTTGTGGGCTGACTGTTTCAGTGGGGATTCTTCCCCATTGCCTTTTCCTTACTAGGAGGAAGTCTACCTGAGTTGCATGTGGGCCACTCTTGTATCTGATCTTGTGACAGTCTCTCTTTCTGAGCCATGTGTTGGCTACTATCAAGCCATTTGGTAGACAGAAGTCTAGAATGGCCTCTCCTTCTTTATTACTGTTGCCCCACCCATGTGAACTCAGGCAGTCCTCATATTCTGCTCTGTCTGTCCCTATATGTGCATTCAAGTCACCCATTATCAACACCAATTCATGTTGTCCTGCTTTATCTAGTAGGTCCTGCAACGGGTCTATATTATAAGATCAACAGTTGAAAACATCGAACAACATATGGTTGAAACCATATGGTCGATGTCTTCAAACATCAACCTTATAAAAAGACAAAAGAAAGAAAAGAAAAAAAGTACCCTAATGGGATTAAGCAGGGGGGCAATCCCCCTGCACCCCCCCAAACCCCCCACTACTTAAATATACCAACTTCAAGACTGCACTACATTGCAGTAAATGAAAATCTCTCCTTATGGAGATTTCTGTTTACACGCTTGAGATTCTGAGTGTGCGATATTCTCATATCGACAATGTCAGATTCGACATTGTCAGCTTTCAAGAATATGATATAGACCCCCTGCAACTGCTGTCTGAATGCACTCTTTTCCTCACTATTACAGCCCTGCTGTGGGTCATATGCTGAGATTATGAATACTGCCCTATTATTACACTGGAGTCTGTCATGTCATCCACTTGCAAGCTGCATCGCATCAGACTTTCTATGATCATTATTGGTATTTCTGTATTTATTCCTCTCTCGCAGTGCCTACTGCTGTTGTTACAAATCTGTTCTCTAAAGACTCTTGTGTATTCACCAGTTGCCATTTCAGCAAAGAAACAACTATCACAAGTAACACATACAATATATTTATATACTGCAAGGCACACACCTCAGTGGTACAAGAGAAATAGCCTTGAGGCATTAGAAACAATAATATCAAAAGCTAATAAAATACAGTTTTAGTACCTAAAGGATATAAAGCAATACTTGGCAAGCAAATAAGTGTAACTAAGGGAATTGCTTTTTTGAGATGGGATACAGGATCTGAACTGCTTAGCCAAAGTAAGGCCTAATGTTAAGTTTAACTCTGGTGGCAGAATGGCAAAAAAGCAATTACTAGAAAAGAGAAATAAACGTCTAAACCAACCATATTTAAACTAGTGAATATTGTAGCAGAGATAAAAAACAAGAAGTCTGATCTTTAGAAAACGGTAGGAGTAAGTTACATAGAAAAAATGGAAATAGTGGGAACAATGCATGCAGAAAATGTTTTGGTGACGGAATGAGGTTTAAGAGAAGACAGGAAATGAACAAATCATGCAATACTGGATTGATTTGCGTAATGTTTGTAAATGTGATCTTGTTGATAGGGTTTGATTACTTTTACTTACTTTTATATAAATGTAAGTTTGCTTATGTCACAAGTGATAACTCTATAAAGGCATTTAACAAAATACTGAAGCGTCCATCCTCTAATGAATTAGCATTCAGAGACTATCAAAGGCTAATATACTAAAATTGAGTGATGACCTGTCAAAATTCAGAAAATCCTTCTACCTCAATGATCACTGCACATGCAGAACCCTTTACTGCCACATTCTTCTATGCACGTGTAAGTAGTTACATAGGGGTACTTCACCTCTTAGAAATAAATACAATATATAAAAATAACCCCCACAATGGAACCCTAATAAAAACAAGCTCTATTATAAAAGAAAAAAATCATTCTACACAAAAATAATATCTCAAGAAGCCAAAAAACACTCTTGCTTGCTATACAAGGAACTCATGCTTCTGACCAAATCAGGCAAAGCCAGGTGTGAGGTACAAATAGCCACTCAGGAGAATGATAACTACAAATCCTTCTTTAACTATGTCAGAAATCTCAGAAATAATGCTCAGCACTGCACATAGCTGATGATATATGAGATCACATAATCAGACACAGAGGACATAGCAAATTTACTAGTGGACAAATTCACCTCTAACTTCATCCCTCCTCTCCGCTCCAGCACTGTCAGAGCAAATAATCACATCTACACCACCTCCCAAGAACAATTTCTTAAGGCACTATCTAAATCCAAGAGCACTATGTCTATGGAGCTGGATAACATGCCAGGCACCTATTGGTTAGCCTGAAACATGACTTGTCAGATGCTCCACAATGGTTATTCGATATAAGCCTCCAAACAGGACTTGTGCCGGATGAAAGGAGAACAGCATCAGTCATTCTTCTGCACAAAGGTGGAGCTTGAATAGACCTAGGTAATAACAGACCAAATAAGCCCAATCAGTCTCTTCTGTAAGGCTGTCCAAAGGATTGTTATACAACTAATAATCAGAGATATAAGGGCAGGCCCTGCCTACTTAATATGGTTTACTTCTTCAAAAAAGCCACTGAGGCAATGGATGAGGACAAATCAGTGCACACTGCATATCTGGACCTTGAAAAGTCCTTCAAAACTATCTCACACTCATCTCATACTCAAGCATCATAGATAAACTCTCCAAGTTAAATGTTAACCCCTTGTAATGTGCTGCATAGCAAACTGTCTCACAAACTGAACCCAGGGCATTAGGGAAGGTTGTTCTATCTCTTCCAAAAGACCCGTCACCAGCAGAGTGCCCCAGGGTTCAGTCTTTGGCCCATTCCTCTTTAGCATTTATTTCTTAGAGGTCAGAGCTAATGTTAAAGGTGTGTGGCTAACCGAGTTTTCAGATAACTGTAACTTGGTGCCATTATAAACTCCCCAGAGGATTCCAAGATCCTATAAGTGGGGCTACTCCAATAAATAGTTGATGTCAAAACTATGAACTAAAACAAAATGCTGTGAAATGTATAGTTATATTTTTCTGCAAACATGATGCCCCTCACAAATGTCACTTTGACAACACTTCCCTGAAAAAAAGATACTGTGGTTAGAGATCAGGTAACCTATGTCGACAATGACATTTTTTTTGATCACATATCCATTACTGCAAAAAGTCCATTTTTATTGTACAGCTTACACTTAAAGGTATAGTGTCCAGACCCAGGGACATAATTGCTCCAGTGTAGCTGGCACTTATTAAACCAAGCATTGAGTATAATGCCCAGTTCAGTATGTTCTTCTCCAAACACTCATCACAACTAGAATGACTACTTTGCTTTCCCACTAAAAATGTCAATGACCTGAATCATAAAAACTATGCAGATTGACTAAAAGTCTTGTCTCCCTCTCTCTTTACAGTATCACATACTATTCAGTGGCAACCTCTGCCTTGCATATACAGCCCCAACAGTCCCTATTCTATCAGAACTACTATACATTCATAAGTCCAGTGGTATCATAAACACCCACTCAAGGGACCTCAATCTCTTTTGCAAAATTAACAGAACATGCTGGTAGGATAGGTATATATCACAGACAATACTGCCTCTATGGAACCATCTTCAACTCAAGAAAAAATGGAGTACTTCTCTTACTTTATTCAAATGTTACTCAAACAAAGGGATTTGTAACCACAAATTCATATCCGGTTTATCACCACTGGCCTCCATGGATAGGAGAAATGTGTAATTTCTCCAACATATACTTCTTTGGTCCATCATTGGATATTCATATTGCAAAACACAAAGGCTAAAAAATATCATGGGAATGCAAGATTAGGCTTCTTAAGATCCTCACAGCCTAGTAAGAACCTTTAAGTAACATATGACAAGAGATCTAAGAAGAGGTTAATTCTATAGTTAAGTAGTCTGACGAAACGGAACAGAAGTAGTAAAGACGACAAAATGAAAATGATAAACCTGAGGAATATATAGTGTTTTGGAGGGAAATGAAAAGTTGGACTTGCTGTACTAAGTTAAAAGTAAGATGAGAGACTGGACAGGGTTTATCAAAGAAGAGGCACAGAATTAGCCATAAGACTAAAGTTGCCATAGACAGAGCTAAGGAACGGAAAAACCTAGGGCATCATGTTAAGAAAAACAACAAGTCCTGCAGAGATTATAGCAACCAAGGCAATAGACTACTGCTGCAGGTTGACCAGTGTTTGTACAGCATGACTGCTCAAAAGTGACACTGTAAAACAAAATGTGCTTTACAGATGCAATCTGACTGCATAAGAAAGAGAAAACTGATGTTTCAAAATGTTCCACCTGGTGGAGTTGAACGTTTACTGAAATGGTAGAATAACTTATTTTGTCAATACTGAGAAGGCTGTTTAGCAAATCAAAAAATAGCCTGTATGTTTGATCCAAATGTATGTGAGACAAAGATACTGTGGATGTAAGAGACATGGCTACAACCACAGAGGTTAATGGTGAATGGGTGGAAAACAGGATTCAGTTGAAACGTACTGCTGTTCATGTTTGTATACTCAGGATTAAGATGGTAGGGAACGACAGAAAGAGCTAAATGAATGTATTAAGAAGTGCAACATGAGTGAAAGATCCTAAAAGGTTAAGGACTGGGTAATTGTTAATTCAAGATGGCCATTCGATTTGATGAAAATAAGAACATTAAAATTAGTTTATCTGAATATGAAAGGTTTAATGATCTCTGCAAAGTTTAAATGTATATTATTATTTCATCAATTTAAAATTATGGCTGCAGGGTAAATGAACTGAAGAAGCATCATCAATGACTCGAGATGCAATTTAAACAAACAATTATGTAAAATAACAGGAATGCTGTATCGATTACTTGATGAAGCTCTGGACTTGACATCTTATCAAGCAAATAGTTAAGGTATCTTTAATTCACTACTTTGGCAGTATCTGTAATGTTTGAAAATATATTACTGTCTCAAGGCTGTTAGTTTGTGAACATGTGCATACTATTAATGTTTTTAGAAATAGACAAAATCAGCATGTATTCAAAAAGTTACACTTAATGCATGAGACTGAATATAAAGCTAGAATTATATAGCACAAGCCCAAAATAACCAAACCAAAAATAACCATTTCATTGATCTAGAAAGTACTTAGTGAAGTTAATGAGTCCTCAGAATTTAATAAAATATGTGTAGGCATAATGTCGAGCCTACAGAGAATGGTACCATGTCCGTGTACATGGTTCCCCCTCTGCAGTGCACCATGCATATTAATCATGGCGCATTGAGGAGGGAGAGCTGAGAGACACGGTTATTGGATCAGTGTAGGGAGTGCAGTGTTCACTGTGTCTGCAGATGGGTAAGACACTCCCTGCACTGTCCAATTGCAGTATATCAATGTATTTTGGTTTTATTTAAAAAGAGTGTTTGCGCGCAGAGGGCAGCAATGCTAAGCGTTGCCGAGACACCTGCCAGATATCTAAAAATAGAAACTGAATGCATTTAATTATTTACTTAAATGTCAGGTATAAGTGTAGCTGAGCAGGTTTGCAAGGCACAGCATGGTGCTCAGCAGTGCTTATATGTAGCTCTGAGGTATACGTAAAGGTATAGCAGAATTTCACATATCCACGTAGCCAAATGGGATAGAATTACAGCCTCATGAGCAGTAGGTGCAGGGTTTGAATACACAGAAGGAAAAATAAGCACTTAGCATTAAAATACAAATTATGGCAATTATTTTTAAATTCTGGCCTGATCTGCTCTGTTAAGCTCTGCTAAGACCTGCTAAGCACCGCATAAACAAAATTAACAGCTGAAAAGATTTATGAACTGTTCAGCTCTGCTTATCTGGTTTGCACACTGCTAAGCATACAGGTCTTTGGGTTTTCACACTGCTGAGCTGGTTTGGCACTGCTAAGCGACACACACTGCATTTTTTTTTAAATATTGCTCAGTGGTGTGTAAGGGCAGGAAAATAGGCTATACTAAGCCCAATAGGTGGGAATACAGAATAATCCATTGGAGTTCTGTCTCTGAACGATACTAGGGCAGGCGTTGGTGAGGGTTCGTGCTTTCAGGCACAGAGTTGAGGTATCCTGGACTCCAGGGTTATTGTCCAATTCCTTGTAAAAAACCACGAAAGCCGGCTTATGCAGGGAAGTTACCAGGGCTCAGAGTGCAAGGCAGTGGCCTGGGACCAGCTGGCAAGGGACCTCACCAGTGGAACTGGTATCCCCCATATAGGTGAGCAGTGTCTTCACCACTATGATGAACTGAAGAGATGTAAGGGGGTTCTCTTGGGCACCTGCATCCAATAATTTTGGGCAGGGGATGTCCCACATGTATGTAAATACTTTTACCTCTGTACCACTAATATCTAATCTGAATGTCTGCTAAACAGTATGCATAATGGTGCTCTTCTCTCCCAACAGCTGCAGAGGAGAGGGCTCGCAACCTCAAGGTGCATGCTAAATTCTTGGCCAGGTTACACAGTGAGTGTGGTGAATAGAGCTGTATTATGCTATAGTCAAATAAGCAACAAAGAGTAAAGCATTAACTGCAATTAGGTATATACAGTAAAGATTATATTGCAATGAATGTGGACGTAGAGCTGTAATGCAATAAGCGAATACTACCAACTGTAGTGCAATAAGCAGGGAAGAGTAAAGCATTAACTGTAAGAAAGTATTTACAATAAAGTTTCTAGTGCAATAAGTGTGGAATTACAGCTGTATTGCAACACCTGCCTAATCACAACTGTTGTGCAATAAAAACTCGTAGCTATTCCAGGAACTGCATGGAGGTATTTCCAATAAAGTTTGTTATGTAATAAGTGTGAAAGTAGAACTGTTTTGCAAGAAATGAATTATGACAACGGTTGTGTAATAAAAACATGAAACAATAGCAGTACCTGCATGAAGGTATAGCCAATAAAGTCTGTTGTGCAATGTGTGGATTCAGAGCTGTTTTGCAAGAAATGCATTATGACAAATTTTCTGCAATAACACATCAACTAATACCAATAACACTAAGGTAAATTGTGTACATCAGGAATGTCTTGTTTTAACCATTTCAGTTGAGCTATATGTATTCAGGCTGCGAGTTAAGGTGCTATTGGTGTAATAGCTGTAGACTGCAAATATAATGGCTGCCAAATGAATTGTTTAACACATGTAGTACCATTCAAGGCCAATTCTAGGCCACTGTTGTTCACATAATGCTCGGTCATCCACAAACAGCAGGTAAGAAAGGTATATGGGTGAGGTAGCCCACTCCAAGATCTGATATTATCGACTCCACAGATATTTAAACCTACTAACACTATGTTGTGTACACCTGCAGTTTATATGGTAATGTATAGGTTACCTACTATCTCTGTCATGCTTGTACTTTATGCATGTGTGTTCTATTGTCACTGCAAGCTAGTATAAAACTGTAGTAATACTGCCAGGTCATAATTTCTTTCCAGGTAAACCATAGGCAAATTGCAGCCAATCAATAATCAGCAATGACTCAGTAGCTCAGTTTGTTAAATGCACTTTATAAAGTACATTTTAACACAAACAGACCAGGGTTCAAATCGAGTGCTAGGTTTCACTACATAATGCCCACAACTTCTCTTTCCACAGGAACTACAGGCAAATGGCGCAGGGAGGGTAGCCCATATTATCAATAAATAATTGCGTGTTTAGATGTCACAGACTGTTTGAATCATTAGCAAGAATGTGAAAATACAGCATAAAATAAAAGAAATAAATATAATAATAAAGTGAAAGACATAACATGTGTATTCATGGTATGGCCAGGAGCAGCCTTAGGTCAACTGGTGCCCTAGGGAAAAGGGCTCCATGGCACCCCACACCACACCATCTGGTGCCCCCGCCCTAGTCTACCTACACCAAATAAATACTGGAAAAGTGCCCCTACTAGAGCAGCGCCCTAGGCAGCCGCCTAGTTGGCCTATGCCTAAAACCAGCCATGGGTATGGCTGTATGCCTGGGGTGTCTGCAAAAACATTGTTGCAGCCAATTCATACATGCCATGCAGATGTCCTGTGCAGTCATTGCTGTTGGATTTTATCCCCATGCTGCCAAGCAAGGCATAATAGTTGTTTAGTTTCTGTACAGTATACATATATGTCTCTCAAGTGTCACACTGTCACGTAATGTAATTAGTAGTGTGTAATCCCTCTGTCACACGTTTATCATTGACATGATTACGTAAATAGCAGAGTATGAATGCATCAGCCCACAGTAGACCTTGCTAGTTATATAGGTTCACCACTGTTGTTACTGCTTTAGCTTGAGAAGTATGTACATGTTACAGCAGCTATAGGGGACTTGCATACATAAAGAAAGGACAGACCTGTAGGGTAGATAGTACTATTGTCAAGTATATAGCCAATAATTGTACTAATGCCCTGTTTTTCTCCCTGTCTCCACACCACTTATCTTATAGGTTCATAGGTTCATAGGTAGGTACTAGGCTATCAGCCCAAGGGCCTACGTAAGCCTAGCCAACAAGGTTCCCTGGCTTACGCCACCCAAGAAAGTTATTTTCCTGTGCCACTGTCAAGCAGAGATACAGAAGTGATCCCCAGTGTGTATTTCCTATTTCCCATCCACTCATCATGATTTTTCTTGAAGAGTGCTAATGAAGAACTTTGCTTGACATAGATGGGTAGCCTGTTCTAGAGTATGGGAAGTCTCTGGGACAGGAATCTATCCCTCCAGCATGTCCTGTTTATTGGTGTGACAAGGTTTAGGTCCCTAGATTGTGTAGCTCAGAGGGATTGGGATTTCTAGGCAGAGATCACCTCGCAGTAGGCGATATGCTACGGAGTAAAGCTGGAGTTTTTTGAGGCAGTCAGTGTAGGGCATTTGTTTGAGGCCAGTAATCCTCTTTGTGACGTACTTCTGTGGCCTTTCCAGCTGCTGCAGATGTCTTGTGAGGTACATTCCAAAAGGGGCGCTGTACTCTATAATGGGTCTAATGAGTGTCGAGTAGAGGGGAACAATGGCCTCTTTTTTCCTGGATGAGAACCCTTTTATGATGAGGTGTGCCATGTAGAAGGACTTCCTGATTACTGTGGTGATGTGACTATCAAAGGGGACACTACTGTCCACCTGGGTCCCAAGGTCTCTTATCAAGCATTTGGTGATAAGTAGATTGCTGCCTATGTGGTAGTTCATGGGTACAGAGTTTTACCAAAGGGGATGACACTGCACTTTTTGGCATTGAGCTTGAGGCCATGGCTCTGACACCAGGCATCTGTCTCAGTAAGGCCATTCTGCAGGATGTCCACATCATTTGGGGACTTGACTATGGCTCCTAGTTTGTAGTCATCTGCGAACTTCGTTAGCCAGAGGCCTTCTATTGGTTATGGTTCACTATTAACATATGTTGTTACATTAAACTGTATTTTGGGGCATGTGTTTATTATTATTATGTATTATAATGGTTGCATATTAACATATCTTGTTGAATTACCTATTTTGTTGGCCTTATGCTGTAACTGTTACTGGCATGTTGTTATTATACTGACTATTTTGCTATTTATTGTTGTGTTTCACATATTATACATTGTTATGTACTTGGGTTATTTCCGCTGTACTGGCATGCTGTTATTACTAACAATATGTTTTGTTCATAACTAACTAATACTTGTTGCTATACCTCCATCACCACAACATGTCAGGGTAGGCCGGTTTCCGATGATACACCTACCCTACCTCAACTGGCCATGGCACTGGGTCCTGGCACGTCTGAGATCTAGGCTGGTGGTGCCCCCTCCACTGCCCTTGCACTGTCTGTGGCATCAGGTGGAACCGTCTCAGGGGATGGGGCCCAGCCTCCCCCTGGAAGTGGTGGCAGAGGTGCTGTAGTCACCAGAAGCAACTATCTGTCATGGTGCACAGGATCATTCATCGAAGCTATGAATACCACCTGTGCCAGATTGAGGCACAATGGCCAATCTGGTGGGGCAGGCTGGCACTGGCACCCAGTCTCCAGCACAGCCACTTTAGGGGCAGTGAAGGAGCAGTGTCGACTGCCCATGGGTGGGAACCTCAGTCATGCTGCTGCTGTCTGGAGGTGCATGCATCTCCGATTCCACAACACCCTCCCCATCCAAGCTGTTTACCACTTTCAAGTGTCACAACCTCCCCTTTATGCCATCGTGTCTGTCATGTCTGTCTGCTATTGCATCCGCTCCTACCCAACTGACCTCCCCATGCATTCTGATGTCCCTTCCACAGGGTTGACTCATGCTACCGGACTGCAGCCCTCCCACCTAGAAATAAAAGAAATAAAAAACGTGAATCATAAACTTTAAAAAAAAAAATTCTTTTTTAACGAGTACCGGAACTGCCATGCATGCGCAGACACACTCAGACTGCCCCGCAGATGCCCAGGAATCTATGCAAACTCTGACTGCCTGAGTCAGCAGTCCAGATGCAGAGAAGGTATTTTCTGCCCTGCAGATGCCCAGGAATCTGTGCGGTAGACGACCACACAGAACAGAGGAGCTCCAGACTGCTTGATCCACAGACAGGACAAATCAGGAGAGAGGTGAGCAGGGATTCAAGCGCAGGACCAATCAGGAGTGAGGTAAGTTGAGTTTGAAGCTCTTGCAGGGAAGCATTAAGTCAAGCGCAGATTTGTTGCTTCAAGACAATGGAGTTGGACCTTGTGTGTGGAGGTTTACTGCTTTGAGACAATGGAGTTGGACCTTGTGTGTGGAGGTTTACTGCTTCCGGACCAATTTACAGGTAATGGAGTGTGTGTGTGTGTGTGTGTGTGTGTGTGTGTGTGTGTGTGTGTGTGTGTGTGTGTGCGTGTGTGTGTGTGTTGTCTGTGTGAAATGCCCTTGTTAACACACAGTGATGGGTAGAAATACTCAGGCTTGAATCCTGTACCTTGGATGCAGGTGGCAAGGACCTGAATTCCCTACCCACCACTATTTGTAAAAAATTGCAGATTTTTGCCTCATATTTGTTCTGTTCCTCATAAAATCTGTGGTTTCTGTATCTTCATTTTTCCTTGCAAAGATTTGTAGTGCAGTGGTGCACTGGTAGCATTGTTGCCGAATAGCTACAGGTTCATAGGTTCATAGGTTCATACTAGGCTATCTGCCCTAGGGCATTTATAAGCCTAGCCAGAGTATGTTTGGCTTTTGACACCCATTTTAAGTTAATTTTGCTATGCCCTTTTTCGAGGTTAATATACTGTGCCTCTGTCTAACAGTGACACAGAAATGATACCCGGGGTAAACCTACGATCTCCCATCCACTCATCAAGATTCCTCTTGAAGAGAGTCAATGAGGGACTCTGCCTAACCTGGACTGGGATGTTATTCCAGAGTGAAAGGAGCTTCTGGGTTATGAATCTGTCCCTCCAGCATGTCCTATTTATTTCAGTGCTGAGGTTCAAGTCTCTCGAGCGTGTAGCTCGATGGGATTTGGATTTTTAGAGGTGCAGTTTGTCCCTTAATTCCGGGTTGGACATGGCTTTATACGTCAGGCACAGGTCGCCTCTGAGCAGGCGGTATGCCACTGAGTAGAGCTGGAGTTTCTTTAACCAGGCAGCATATGGCATCTGTTTGAGCCCTTTGATCCTCTTGGTGAGATACTTTTGGGGTCTTTCCAGTTGCTGCAGGTGTTTGGTAAGATACATCCCAAAGGGGCATTGTACTCGATTATGGCCTGATGAGGGATGAGTAAAGAGGCACGATGACCTCCCCTAATCTAGATGTGAATCCCTTCATGATTAGGTGGGCTATATAAAATGTTTTTCTAACCACTTTGGCCACGTGGTTGTCAAATGAGAGATTGCTATCAACTTGGGTCCCCAGGTCCCCAATTACTTCTTCTGTACTTAATGGATTACCACCTATGTGGTAATTTGTGGGCACTTTGTTTTTGCCAAAGGGGATGACTATACACTTTTTGGTGTTTAGCTTGAGGCCATGGCTCTGGCACCAGTTGTATGTTTCTATGAGGCCCTTTTGCAGGATGCTTGTGTTGGCTGGAGAGTCGATTATGGCACCCAGATTGCAGTCAGATGCGAATTTGGTGAGCCACAGTCCTTCTGTGTTGGCCTGTACCTCCGAGAAATATATACCAAACAAGAGAGGTCCCAGGAATGAGCCTTGTGGGATGCCACTTGTAACTGGTTTGGAGTCTGACATGGCTCCAGCAATTCTAACCATGTGGGTTCTGTCCTTGAGCCAGTTTGCAACCCATCTAGTGACATAGGGGTTTATATTTAAGCTGGTGAGCTTATCTATAATGCCTGAGTGGGGTATTGTTTCGAAGGCTTTTGCGAGGTCCAGGTAGGCTGTGTGGACCACCTTCCCTTCGTCAATGGCCTTGGTGACTGTTTCAAAGATGTCAACCAGGTTTAAGAGGCAGGATCTGCCCTTAACAAAGCTGAACTGGGTAGGATCCAGTGTCTGTAGGTCCCCAATATCTTTATTTATGAGGTCCATGATGATCCTTTCCATAGCTTTGCAGACCAAGCTAGTCAGGCTTATGGGGCGATAGTTTCCAGGGTCCGTTGAGGCACCACCTTTGTGGAGAGGGACCACTGTTGCTGTACGCCACTCTTTGGGTACATATCCGGTAGTAAGGCTGAGATTGAACAGTAGTTTTATGTTTGGGTTTAGCTCTTCTTGGAGTTCATGTAGGACGCAGCCTGGGACACCATCTGGTCCCATTGATGCTGTGTTTTTTGCTTTGGAGAGGGCGGCTTTTACCTGAGCATCTGAGATGTCAGGGGGGCAGCACTCTGCTGGGATAGATATTTGCCCTTTTGGTGGGGAGGTGTGGGAGAAGTTTGCGCTGAACCCGTCAGCTAGGATGTTGGCAATGTCTGTGGGTTCGGTGTATTTTTTGTCATTTTGGACTAATTCTGAGCATATCTGGGAATTCCCACCCAGGTTCCTAACATAACTAAAGAAAGCCTTGTGATTATCCTTAGTGTCCTGTACAATTTTTCTCTCAAAGCTGGCCTTAGACGATTTTATGAGTGCCCTTAGTTTTTTGCTAATACTGATCAGAGATGCCTTCCCTTTTTGGGATTTTTCTCTATCATGTAATAGCTTACTCCTTCTATTGTATAGTTTGTTTATGGCTGGGTTCCACCAGACAGGACATCTGCCTTTGGAGGATTGGGTCTTGGTTTTATTTGGGATGGCATGACCCATGCATTCCTGAAGGTGTTCATAGAATGCATTTATAAAGGATTCTGCAGTCTGGGCCGTATTTTCCACAGACCCGGGGGCTTTGAAGGATTCCACCTCGGTTTTGAGGTGAAATTTGCTTTAGAGAAGTTTTTCACTGTGGTTTTCTGGGCAGGGGGTGGGGTCGGGATGTAAATATCCAGTGAGATCAGTTTATGGTCTGATCTTACCAGTGAGGGATACACTTCTGGTCTGGAGCATAGAGTCCCCATGTTGGTGATGATCAGGTCCAGTATGTTTTCCCCTCTTGTGGGAGTGGTAACAAGTTGTTCCATAGCATTTGAGTTTATGAATTCTAGGAACCTTTGGGCTAGGGTGTTGGAGCTAGAGTAATGCTCCCAGTCTATGTTTGGGTAGTTGAAGATGCCCAATATAATGGTGTTTGGAGAGACCATCATATTTTCCAGTGTTCTCAGGAAGGCCGAGTGGGGTTCCTGGGTTTGGGAGGGTGGTCTGTAGCAGGCTATAAACTGGAAGGCAGTTTTACCCACTGTTAGTTGCACATGTATAGTCTCTGATGCTTCGTGCTTTGCCACCAACCTGAAGGTGTGGGTATCTTTGATGAATATCGATACTCCCCCTTCTTTTGTGGTTCGGTCCAAGTTTTGGGGCCAAAAAGCATGGTATGAGGTACAACCTGGTAGTGCTGGGGTGCTCTCGGTTAGCCCTGAACCAGGTTTCTGTTACTGCACAGATATCGATGTTCTCCATGCTAATTAGAGTTTCAAGTGTGTGCATCTTGAGGTTTAGACTTCTGGCATTGAGTAGCATTACTCTTAGTTTCTTATCCCTTGTGATACCTATGGAAGTGGGTTTGTCTTTTGAGCCTTGCCTAAAAAAGGCACTATGGGGGTAGCAAGAGCCTTTAACAATATCCAAAAGCCCAGGGGTGACAGGTGCAAGCCGTCCCTAGCGAAGCATTGTGGCTTGTCAAGCATATCATCCCAGGCTGACAGGCATTGGATCCCCTTTGAATGACACCAGTACTTAAGCCAATTGTTGAAATTGATCATCTTGTCTTCATATTGTGGCATCATTCTTGGTGAGGGTAAGATGCTACTCAAGGTCAGGGTCATACCGGCCTGGGCTACATGCTCAGAGAGCTCCTCTATGTCTCTTTTCATGTAGTCCAGGGAGGTACATCTCAGGTCATTCCCACCAGCATGGACAATGACTGAGTCATATTTGTACTTGAATTCAAAAAGTAGCAGAAACGATCCAAGCAGGAACCAGATGATGCACGGACTGTTTATTTAACGTAAGTGCTTTCGGTCGAGGTAATACCCCAACCTTCTTCAGACATACATAATTTGACAACCCTCCTGCCTTCTTTAAATATATCCCCTAATTGGATGATATCACCTAATTAAACAATAATTAAGCCATTAATTGTATTCACAAGAAAGCAGCAATTTTCCCCACATAAACTGACAATACAAATAATGCCAATATTTATATATATATATCTGCATATTAATTAACTATATATTAAAACTATGCACTTTACACATAAAAAATAAACTGATATTATACACACACATTTGTAAACTTGTATAAAAGATTGTGTAAAAAATTGTTTATATTTATTTTACACTAACTTATATAATGCAATATTCTACCTGAATGCTAGTGCTAAATGTTTGACATGGCCCAGCAAAACAAACCCGAGCAAAACAAAAACTGAAACAAAAGTTCGCCAATGCACATTTTTTTAAAAATACTTCAAGTAAAAATGTTTCACATAAAACATTTTTAAAAACAAAATATTAAAACATCAATAAACATTTGTATATATCGAGTGTCTATAAAATATTAATTTATTTACTTGCAAATAAACTATGCATAGTCAGCCCAAATGCAAATATTATCATCTGTTTAATGCTTTAATTTTCAGTATGCTTTTTATTGATGCATACTCATTCAATCCTGGAGGAATATGAGCCGACGTTCTAATTTGCCATAATAACTCTTGCTCCTCCAACCAAAGTTGCCATGGACCCCCTCTGGTACTTATATTAATTTGTTGAATGACAGAAAATAAAAAGAAATGGTCGGGTTCATCACGTATATGCCTGGCAAGAGCATTTGTTAAATCATTTCTGCCAATGGCATAAATATGCTCGTATACCCTTTTCCTCAATGACCTTTCTGTCTTGCCTATGTAGAATGCGCAACATTTCACACACTGTGCTACATAAATTACTCTCTTGCTGTCACAATTGTATTTGCCATTGATACCATAGGTTTTCCCCTTTATACATACTTTATTACCTGGCATCATGTGCATGCATTGAGAGCACATTCCACATTTAGACATACCAAAGTTTGCTATTGTTGATTTGGCACCAGACTTATCTACCAAACTCTTTAAATTCACTCCTCTCCTATAAACAAATTTAGGTTCGATGCCTATTGCTTTCACTAACTCTGTGTCTTCCAGAATAATATTCCAATTTTTGTTTATGATGCCTCTAATGTATTTAAAATCAATGCAATAAGTAAAGATAAAATTAATATTAAAATCAGAAGTTTGCCTAGATAGTGACCCTGTTTTTTTTAACATTGTCCCCCCTCCTAGAAGGGGTCGAAAGTGACCTACGTCTCTTTTTGTGACCACCTCCTCCCTGATTTCTTCAATTAGGGTAACCTCTCATGGAAAACTTAGTGCTTAAATTGTCACATTCAATAACAAAATCTTGTTTATCTGATACCATCCTTGCGGCCCTCACAAATTGTCCCTTTACTACACTTTTCTTTTGGTGAAAAGGATGGCAACTTGAAAAGTGTAGAAAGGAGTTAGAGTGTGTGGGCTTCCTATATATTTCAGATTTATACTTGTTATTGGGAATGTCCTTACTTAATTTAACATCTAAAAAACACATATCATTCTCTCCAACTAAGTAAGTGAATTGTAAAAAGTTGGTCATGTTTGAAAGGCTTTCGATAAATTGAGGAATTAAGTCCACTGGCCCTTTCCAAAAGAAGCACATGTCATCTTGGTACCTATTGTACCAAGTGACATTTTGTTGGTATAAACTATTTTGAAACAAGTATTGATGTTCCCAATGTGCTAAGACAGAGTTTGCAAAACTGCAACCACAAGGAGACCCCATTGCAATACCAGTCTTTTGAAGGTAAAATTGCCCTTTAAAGGTGTTAGAAAAATCTACATGCTGCTTAGAAAATATATTTACATACTGCTTAGAAAATATGTTTACATACATTCTACCTAGAAAAATATATTTACAATGTGTGCTGCTTAGGAAGATGTGCATTTAATCATTCAAACATATATGAATTATGTGATCAAATATATAGAAAAATGTGTGCTTTAGTTAGGAATAAATGTACTTAAATTCATAAAAGTTAGGTAATGCATTTAATTCTGTCTTGCTAGTATAAAATAAGAAATAAACCTGCATGTTATTGCTTGAAGCACAAGCTGCAGTGTAATCAGAAATTTGACCTTGGCAGCTTGCAGATGCAGTCTGGCTCATGTCTTTCAAGTAAAGATTATTTTGGAAAGTTGGAAAATAATAAATCTGTTTGCATGTAAGTCTTCCTTTCATGCCTCCACCAGGGAAGTTTTGCGCACTATCTCTGATAGTGCAGCTGGGGACAAGAGAAACAAAAGAAGGCTTTAAGGAAGACTTACATCTATTGTATTTGAACTAATCAGAGTACCTTGAATTGGCTACATCCTCAGGAGGTCATCGTGACTGACCAGCTGTCTGCAAGGCTGCAACTTTCTCATGGGAAAAGGACTTTTGAAAAACACAAGATCAGGAGTTTTTATGAATAACTGTGATGTAAAGACCCTGTCACTGACCACACCAGTAAGGTGGGCAAAACTGATAATGAAATGTATATAACCAATGTGTTTTGGTCAATAAAACAGTCAAAATTCTATACAAACTTTGTGTATGGTTTTTTGCCTCCTAATGTACATTAGAGCTTTAAGATATCCTAGCTTTCCTGCATTATTGTTTGTTATTAATTGACATTGTGTTTGAATAACTCAATGATTTTACAGTCTGACTCTAACAAATTTATTTAACATCTTGGTCCTAATCGTGCCGGAATTCCCTTGGTAAGCTACAGGTCAGAATATATAGGTGGTATTGAAGTCTGCGCAGAAGAAGGAAAGACCTCCGACTGAATTGTCGTGTCCAAAGAGGCTGTCCACTTGTCTGATCTGTGGCCGAAAAGCGGAAAACTGGGTCCTAAAAGCCTATCAAACATAAGCAGGAGGCTCGGGTAAGCAGAATTCCTCTCTTTGTTTTTGTTTTAGATCGGGGACCAGGTTACACTGTGCTATTGCTAAGGTTTGTGATAGCAGGGAGAGAGGTAGTCGAAGTATTGTATCTTGAGTCATAGATCAGGAAATAAAACAAAACAAAGTAAACAGTCATTCTAGACACTACTGTGAATACGGGGAATAGAGATACCACGTGGTACAAGAGAAAGGGTTACGTAACAGTTTTGTTGTTGTTTTTTCTCTCTCTCTCTCTCTCTCTCTCTCTCTCTCTTTTTCTTTCAGAGACATGGGAAACGAGTGCACTAAAGGGTCACGTGACCCGCCCCTAACAGAAGATGCAAAATATATGCAATTACAGAGAGCAGATAATGTGAGATATTTTGCAACATGGGTTAATAAGGATGTCTTTGATGGTAAATTGATAAAATGGCATTAATAAAACTTTTGAGACAGTTAAAATCTGACGAGAAGGTCAGGCAAAAACAACGACAGTTGGGTGTTCCTCAAGCACACAGGTGGATTGAGGAAGCAAACCAAAGGGAACAGAAAAATAAAATGCAAAGGCATTATTTTTAGACAAAGAGGATAATAATGTAGTAGTAGCATCGGTCCCTCCCCTACCACGCCCACCGATGCCTTACTCAGAATATGAAGCGGGAGGGCGGCTGACCCTCCACGCTACCCAGAGACAACAGGGACATTAAGACAACCGCTTGTAAGAGAACCTATCGACTAGATCCCGAACACGCCAAACACTTGTAGATATTCAACCAAGCGGGAATTTATTAGATGAGGGTGAGGAAATCTGTCCATTAATAGAAGTACCAAACCCGCAGGCAGGACAGGAGGGCCAGGCCTCAACTCTCTTAGTGTATAGACCATGGACACCGGAAGACATCCCAAAAGCTACAGAAGGAATTCCCCATCCAAAATTAACTTTGAGAAATTTTTACAGGATTTACAGGGTATGAGATTAAGTTACCACTTAAATGGGGAAGAGGTAGAAAGAGTAGTTAGACAAATTTTAGGTCCAGACTGGCACATGATTTGTGGCACCTGGAATGCTCGTGACGCACAACACAGGCCACTCCTACATAGTGACGCAGAACTAGATACTAGATTGAAGGGTCTTACAGACCGCATCACTGAAAAATGGAAACCTAGGGCAGACTGGACTTGCATTAACCAGTGTGTACAACAAGATAATGAAACTGTGGATGCATACTATGGAAGATTGTTAGAATGTTTTAATAACCATAGTGGCATGCCTGTTCCTGAAAATCAAAAATGATAGTTCATATGAACAACAATTGAAGAATGCATTTTGAAAGGTTGTATTGCCCTGTCAATAGCTTCATCACGAAGCACATGATAGATCACCGAACAAGTAGGCTTCAAGCCTTGTTAGAATATGCTAGACACGCTGAAAAACATTTTAACAGTAAAAGAAAAGAAAACGCAGGTCTTCACAGCTGAAGACGGTGCGGAAGTTTTGTAGTACAAGCAGCCAAAAAGGGCAAACAAAATATTCAGGGTAACAAACGCCTGACAAAAACTCAGAAATTTATGAGAGCAGAAAGAAAAAGGTGAATGCTTCAATTGCGGTAAGAAGGGACATTTGGCAAGGGATTGCAGGAGCAAGGCACCTGGAAAAAAGGATAAGGAAGATGAGGATTGACTATATGATAGTTATGCTGCTCAGCAGTCTTCAGAAGAGACTAATGAGCAGGGGATGATGTAAATACCTTAGGAGGAGTAGATGTCATGCAACTGGATGTAGAAGTTGGGGAAAGTTAAGTTGTAGATCTGGCACTACTGAGCTTAGCGCTGTATTTAGCAGTCACGAAACCGAAGTTACACTTCTGGTAGAAGGAGAGAAATCAAATTTTTGTGTGATTCAGGAGCATCACGAACTTTGATACATCCTTCAAAGTTACCGGAACACTCTGAGTCACCTGATTTCATATTAGTGAAAGCAGCAAACGGACAGTTGTACAGGGAACCACTTTCCCATGATATAGCAATAACTGATCCGGTCTCGGGCATGACCCAGAGAAGTAAAATAGTACTTTCTGCCAAATGCCCCATGAACCTATTGGGAAGAGACCTTATGCAACTTTTTGGCATAGCAGTAGTCCCTACCATGAACGGTATGGAGGCGCAGAGACAAACTGACACCTTTGTAGTACGGTCGGAGGGGGAGGCTTATTATTGGTACAGCCAGGATCTGGTTACAACCGGACCAGGGCAGTGACCGAGAGCTGATGAATGTAGCCACCAGCAAGGTGCCTCTCGATACTGACCAGCAACATTTATTACATTGTACCCTATATTACTGTAGCACACCAGGACCTGATAAGGAATACGAACAAAAGTTGTTCAGGAATCCTGCAAATAGACTGATATTACGGACCCTATATTGGGACACTGAGGGCAACAGTGTGGTGAGTTGTTCGTTACCTCAGGAGTTTTGGAATTGTACAAATCCAATAAACTACCACATGTTAGCCTAACTAAAAGCAAGAACGTTAGGTGGGTAGACTTGGGTGACAAAGTGACAGGATGGGAGAGACTAACTGACTCAGAGTTATCGGACTTGGGAGTACAAAAACAGAAACTGAATTGGTTAACGCAAGCACGCCCAGCTGTACACTTACAACAGAGTGAAGACAGCTGAATGGCGTTCTTGATAGAAGAAGAAGAAAAAGCTTTGAGTGAAATACCAAATGTTCTTTGGTCAACAGGAAAATCAGATGTAGGACTTATTCGTACAGCAGGGCCAGTAGTTATTACACCAAAATCAGCCTTTAGACCAAGAAAAAGACAATATCCTTTGAGCAAGGATGCAGAACAGGAATCAAACCTATTATAATGGCATTACTCAAGGAAGGGATACTGGTGGAATCTTTAGATTCACCATGTAATACTCCTCTATTTCCTGTAAAAAGCAAACGGGAATGGCGGATGGTACAAGATTTACAAGCTGTAAATGATGCAGTGATACCAAGAGCACCTACGGTGCCAGACCCACATACTTTGTTAAATGATTTGAAGCCGCAACAGAAATATTTCACCGTGGTAGATATTAGCAATGCATTTTTCTCAATACCTATCCACCCTGACAGCCAGCATTGGTTTGCATTTACATTTCAGGGCAAAAGGTATCGACACCCGACTACCACAGGGATATAGTGAAAGTCCAACAATATTCGACAAGAGATGGCTAGCAACCTGGCGGGTTTCTCCACCAGGGGCAGGCAAGTACTAGTTTATGTAGATGCCATCTTGCTTGCAGCTCCTACGCAGCAACAGTGTAGGGAAGACACAATAGCATTACTGAAATTTTAGCTGAGCAAGGGCATAAAGTGAATAAACATAAATTGCAACTTTGGAAAGAACAGGTTAAATACCTGGGATATGTGATATCCAAAGAAGGCAGAACATTAGATGAAGAAAAAAACAGCTATTTTACAAGCACCCAGACCAACTACCAAGAAAGAAATGATGTCTTTCTTGGGAACGACTAATTTTTGTCGGTTGGATACCGAATTATGCTTTAGAAACGGCTCCATTGGCTGATTTAATATTTAAAACCAATGGCAGCACAAGAAACACTACACTGGACTCGAAGCAGAGGCAGCCTTTTGCAGACTAAAAAACTGATAGTTTCATCATTAGTTTTAGGGCTTCCAATTACCATAAGAGATTTTTCCAAACTGTAGATTGTAGGCGGGATATATGACGCCAGTACTGACGCAACAACATGGCGGCAAGCAACGCCCATAGCTTATTATTCATCACAGTTAGACCCGTGGCACGATCATTACCACCCCGCGCACAAGCAGTAGTCGCAGCAGCTATGGCAGTGCAAGCTTCAGCCTCAGTGGTGTTGTTTCATCCTCTCACGCTGAGAGTACCTCATGCAGTTGCAATAATTTTGCTGCAGGAAAAATAGCATTTTATCCCCTGCCAGACATCTTTCTTGCATGACCATACTATTGAGTCAACCCCATATGACAATTGAACGTTGTACAACATTAAATCCAACGTTACTTCCAATTCCTGTGGATGGCATACCGCACAGCTGCCTACAGGAAATGGAACAAATAACCACACCCAGACAAGATCTTACTGACATACCTTTAGCTGACGAGAGGTGACATTTTTGTGGATGGGTCCTGTAGACGAGGTCCTACAGGGAAGAACCTAGTGGGCTATGCAGTAGTGACTGATGACGAAATCATAGAAGCACAACCCCTGCAACATAACCTGTCAGCTCAAGCAGCAGAATTGATAGCTTTGACACGTGCTTGCACTCTAGCTTAAAGGCAAATGTGTTAACATATATACTGACAGTCAGTATGCTTTCTCTACAGTGCATGTCTTTGCACAACAATGGAAAACAGGGAATGATAACATCTACTGGCAAACCGATTAATCATGCAATTAATTCTGAACCTGTTAGATTCTATTCAGTTACCCACTAGAATAGCTATCTGTAAATGTGCAGCCCATACAAAACAACAAGACAGAATTTCAAAGGAATGCTCGGGCTGATGCAGCTGCGGCAAGCTGCCTCAGACCCAGAAACTGTGCTTTTAAATGAAGAACTACAACCTTCTGAGACTTTAGATTTAGAAATGTTAAAAACAATGCAGACATTAGCTACAAAAGCAGAAAAGCAAAAGTGGATAAAACGAGGAGCAATCCTTAAAGAGGGACTGTACATCTCCAAAGAGGAGAAGCCCATATTACCATCTAATTTATTTAGATATGTAGCTTTGTTGAGCCATGGGCAGAGCCATGTCTCAACAGGGGATGGTATAGTTAGTTAACAGAACATTCCAAACATATGGATTTACGAATTATACACAAAAATTTTGTGCAACATGTCATATTTGTAGCAAACATCATGCACAGGGAGCATTTAAACCAAAGCAGGGAGTTTTCCAACACCACCCTATCCGCTCCATACTATTTGTATGGATTTCATAGAACTGAACAAATGTGAAGGGAAAAGTACTGTTTAGTAATCATAGATATGTTTTCAAAATGGGTAGAAGCTTTTCCAACTAGAAATCCGGATGCAGCAACAGTGGCAAAGGCCCTAGTGAAAGAAATCATTCCTAGATTTGGCATACCGGAAAGAATCTATAGTGACAATGGGACACATTTCGTTAACCAAACGATACAGCAGCTTGGGAGATTTTTGGGATTTTTGAAAACCATTGTGCTTATCACCCTCAGTCAGCAGGACTGGTGGAAAGATACAATGGAATATTGAAAAACAAGCTGAGAAAATTGATGAGTGAGACTCAAAAGACTTGGATTTGCTGTCTGCCTTTAGCACTGCTGAGCATGAGAACTGTTCCAAATGTAAAGGGCCTGACCCCTTTGAAATAGTGTTTGAAGGGCATATTGTGTGCCACAATGGAAGGCCCTCATGCCTGCAGAGCTGGAGGCCGATGACTCATTAGCTAGTTATATGAAAAGTTTTTAACAAATAAGACTGTTTTGCAGTTGAACTCTTTCCAGATAAACAAGAAACGAAACCAGAAGCCGTGCTGACCCCGAGGTCCTGGATTTGGCTGAAAATCATAAAGAGAAAGAACTGGGCGAGTCCAAGGTGGGAAGGTCCGTACCAGGTACTGCTGGCAACACCCACCGCAGTGAAAATCGCTGAGAGATCATCTTGGGTTCATTTAACCCATTGCAAACCTGTTAAGAAATTTAGTTTAGACATACCACAGGATCAGAATGGCCAGAGGCAGAATGAGTAAAAATGTGAAACAACCCCAGAGACACTGGTTCACTGGCCTACTGATCATACACTTAATAACTATGTTTGTAGTAACCTTTTTGTTGTTATGGTTTTTCTTGCATATAACTACAGAAGTGAAATTAATAAAACGTGATGAAGGACTGGCCACAGACTGGCACCCAAACTTTAACACATACCTGGCTATGAAGCGAGTTTATGTAGAGATTATGAACATTTCAAATTGCTGGGTCTGTACTGCAATACCCACAGCATATGGAGGACTTTTGATGTCTGCTGTCCCCTTGGGAATAAATGCAACTTGGGAAAACCTGTTATTTGACACTGGTACTGTGAGATCACAAGACAAAGTGGCATTACATTTACCTGTTACTCAGAAAGGAATTGTTTGTTTTGTTAAAAATGATACACTCCAGGTTGGTTGGAGTAACTGTAACATAACTGTGTCTTACAAATGTTATATAAAACCTATAGACCAAGGTACTAGTTGCAGCACGAATTATGATTCATATTTAAGCTTGATGAAAACAACATTGAGAAATGTGCAAAAATCTCCTGAAATATATAGACAATTCTCTGTTATAGATAAGAAAATGTTTCATTCAGGGTTAACCCGCATCAGTACAAAAGTAGAAAACTGTTATTTTGTTTGTGGGAAAAAAGCCTATAAATGGTTACCTGAGAATTGGTCCGCAGTTGTTTTTGGGTTATCTGGTTCCAGCCATAAGACATACTGCGGAATTGCCCCTGGGTAAAATACGTAATGTAAGAGATGTAGCTCACCGAGCTGAAAATACAGTCAGAAAACCTACTAATCCAGTGGGTAAGATCGAAGCAAGTTGGAAGGATCATTCGTCTGTGAAGGACAAAGAAAAATTGACCCATATGGACTTGAGTGACAGTGTTATATCCTGGGCTGGAATATTCCCAACCTATGGAGCAGTCAAATCGATTTGGGAATTGAGAAAATTGTCAAAACTTCTCGAAGTAATGAGCAATGCGACTTTTTCTGCTCTTGAACTTGTGACTGATGAGATGAATGCAATGAGAACAGTTGTATTACAAAACCGAATGGCTCTCGACTTCACCCTAGCGGCGAGAGGTGGTACGTGCGCGCTTATCAAAGAAGAATGCTGTGCGTACATACCAGACAACCAACATGAAATCAATGACCACCTAGAGGTAATTCAGCAAGTGTCAGCAATGACAGAACCAGGCCCAAACCCACTGACGAACTTTTTCCAGAATCTGTTTGGGGGGTGGGGGGCCGTCCTTATGAACATTCTGATTGCAATTTGTGTGGTACTGCTCATAATTGGAGCATGTGTCTGCTGGACGATACCCTGTGTGAAAAAATTAGTTAAGGACTTAGTTGATGTATCAGTGACTGAAACTATGTACCAGGATATAGAATTGAACTTATTGATACCGAGTGAAAGTCTATCTGAAATATAAAACAAATGACTTACTTAGCTGAAAGTCCATGAAAGGAAAAGGCTAAGAAATGAACTAACACTGTTTATGTTTCATATAGTATTAAATGCATTAAAAGGAGGGAGAATGTTAGAAAAATCTACATGCTGCTTAGAAAATATATTTACATACTGCTTAGAAAATATGTTTACATACATTCTACCTAGAAAAATATATTTACAATGTGTGCTGCTTAGGAAGATGTGCATTTAATCATTCAAACATATATGAATTATGTGATCAAATATATAGAAAAATGTGTGCTTTAGTTAGGAATAAATGTACTTAAATTCATAAAAGTTAGGTAATGCATTTAATTCTGTCTTGCTAGTATAAAATAAGAAATAAACCTGCATGTTATTGCTTGAAGCACAAGCTGCAGTGTAATCAGAAATTTGACCTTGGCAGCTTGCAGATGCAGTCTGGCTCATGTCTTTCAAGTAAAGATTATTTTGGAAAGTTGGAAAATAATAAATCTGTTTGCATGTAAGTCTTCCTTTCATGCCTCCACCAGGAAGTAGTTTGCGCACTATCTCTGATAGTGCGCAGCTGGGGACAAGAGAAACAAAAGAAGGCTTTAAGGAAGACTTACATCTATTGTATTTGAACTAATCAGAGTACCTTGAATTGGCTACATCCTCAGGAGGTCATCGTGACTGACCAGCTGTCTGCAAGGCTGCAACTTTCTCATGGGAAAAGGACTTTTTGAAAAACACAAGATCAGCAGTTTTTATGAATAACTGTGATGTAAAGACCCTGTCACTGACCACACCAGTAAGGTGGGCAAAACTGATAATGAAATGTATATAACCAATGTGTTTTGGTCAATAAAACAGTCAAAATTCTATACAAACTTTGTGTATGGTTTTTTGCCTCCTAATGTACATTAGAGCTTTAAGATATCCTAGCTTTCCTGCATTATTGTTTGTTATTAATTGACATTGTGTTTGAATAACTCAATGATTTTTACAGTCTGACTCTAACAAATTTATTTAACAAAAGGTCAAAAAATTATTAAACAAAACCAATTCCAATAGAGCTTCTACAAGGTTCATCTCATCATTAGGGGCATTTTTCCTTAACATAAATTCCCTTGTCCACTCAATGCCTAAATTTTGAGGTATTACTGTATACAAGTCTTTGATATCGACCACCAAGAATATACAGTCTCGATCAAACACCATTTTATCAATGCCTTGTAAGAAGCTCCAGGAATCCTTGCAAATTTGTGGCTCCGTTTTTAACAAGGGTTATTAATATTGGCATTATTTGTATTGTCAGTTTATGTGGGGAAAATTGCTGCTTTCTTGTGAATACAATTAATGGCTTAATTATTGTTTAATTAGGTGATATCATCCAATTAGGGGATATATTTAAAGAAGGCAGGAGGGTTGTCAAATTATGTATGTCTGAAGAAGGTTAGGGTATTACCTCAACCGAAAGCGCTTACGTTAAATAAACAGTCCGTGCATCATCTGGTTCCTGCTTGGATCGTTTCTGCTACTTTTTGAATTCAATTTTTGGTTTGTTTCAGTGTTTTACATATTTGTACTTGCCTTGGAGTGACCTCAGTGCTTGTGTTATGTGGCGGATCTTAGAGCCCGACAGGCTGCTCACCGTGACCTTCTCCTTGTTCAGCCTGGTGAGCGGGACGTCAGTGTGCCTGACGATAGAGTCACCTATTACAATTTATTTTTATTTTATTTATTTTACATTTGTTAACCGGGCTAGTCTAGCTGGATACATATCCGTTTTCAGTAGAGACCCGAGGAGAAAAGCTCCAAACAAACAAACAAAATATTAATACATGTTAAAGATAGACACAATATAATGCTACAATAAGAGAGTAAAAGTGATATTTACAAGATGAAACAATGACTTAGTAGTTATATAGGATACAGTACAAGCTGGTGGTTAAGGATGGTATTCATTTCACATGGGGTGTAAGATAGACAAGCTCAGGAAAAGAACATCATTGAGATTAGAACTGAGTGATATTAAGGTCTGAATAGGAGAACATGCTAGGAGGAAGTGAGACTAGTAGGGTATAGGATATGTAGTTAGTCAGGTGAACGACAAGGACATATCCATTGGGTTGTGAGATATTCTTTTAGGTTGTTTTTGAATTGGGTGCGTGAGGTTGCAAGTCTAAGGTAGTTTGGCAATGAGTTCCACGGTTTGCCAATGGAGTTAGCATATAGGGCATCCCCACCTGAGTTCTTAGCTTTAGTGGTAAGGATAAGGGAACTGTTGGATGATCTAAGACTATTTAGATTAGAGTAAGGAGCCAGAATGCTGGATAGTGATGGAGTTTTATCAGGATGGTTGATTATTTTGTAAGCCTCGGTGAGTTGATTAAGTTTGAGGAGATTAGGCAATTCTAGCCAGCCTAGGTTCCTAAGGTTGAGACAATGGTGGGTTCGATAAGGGGAACCTGTTATAAATCTAGCAATATGGTTGTAAGCACGAGAGAGCATGTTAAGTTCACGTTTATTGAGGAAAGAGAGGACCGGGGATGCGTAGAGGAGGGTAGAGAGAAGATGGGTGCGGGCAATAGTTAATTTGGTAGAAGGAGTTAAGAAGTTTTTAATTCTGTACATAGATCCTAGTTTTTTGTTAACAGACTTTATAGTTTGAGTGATGTGTATGTCAAATTTGAGCTTGTGATCAATGGTAACTCCAAGTAGTTTGGTACTGGTAACAGGGGTTATGAGAGTCCCATTGTTAGATTTAACATGGAAGGTTATATTGTTAGTGTTTGGGAGTTCTTTGTCCTGGGATGAGGAAACATTGGGGAAGAATAGGAGTAGTTTCGTTTTAGTTGGATTAAGTAGGAGTTTCAAGTCGGCGAACCATTTTTCAATTAGAGAAAAACAATTTTGAGTGATAGTTTGGAGATTCAAGATGGAGACGTCAGAGCAGATTAGGGTGGAGTCGTCAGCGTATTGTATGCAGGTGGATTTAGGGATGACTGATTTAAGGTTATTTATGTAGATAGAGAACAGAAGTGGACTCAGTATGGAGCCCTGAGGAACACCTATGGTAATTGGGAGTAGACCTGATATACAGTTTTGCCACAGGACAGCTTGCTGCCTACCCGTGAGGTAGGTCTTAAACCAGCTTAGTGCTGGTGTATCAAGATGCAAGGATTCAAGGGTGTTGAGGAGGAGTTGATGATTGACCATATCAAAAGCTTTTGATAGGTCCAAAAAGAGGGCCGAGGATATAAGTTTATTGTTGCGGTTGTTATTGATGGAGTCAACAAAGGAAAGGAGGGCGGTAGTTGTACTGTGGTGGGGGCGAAAGCCATGCTGGGAGTTGGACAGGAGATGATTAACGGTGAGGTAGTGAAGAAGTTGCTTGTGGATACATCTCTCCATGATTTTCGCTAATGGGGATAAGATAGCTATTGGTCTATAATTTGAGGTTTCCATGGATGAACCTCCTTTGTGAAGTGGAATGATATAAGAGATCTTCCAGATAGTTGGGATATACATCTCAGCTATTGTTCTATTGATAAGGATTGATATTGGGTAGTCTATTACATCCGATGCGATTTGTAGGAATTCTGCAGGGAGGTGGTCAGCCGCTAGGGTGGTTGGTTTGAGTTTTTAGAAGGATACGTATATAAGAGGAAGAGACTGGCTTTAACTTGAACTGGGTAGGGGTGACAACGTGCTGTTGAACAGCAGATTGTGAAGTGGAAGTTAGTTGACTGGCTAGGTTTTGGACAGTCTCAGTGAAGAAGGAGTTGAAGGTATTGGCTACTTCTTCCTGTCCTTTCTCTATCAGTTTCTCGGGGGTTGGGGTGGAGGTTTTACCTGGGTGCAGAAGGTTGTTAAAGCCTGCCCAGAATTTCTTTGGGTTGTTCTGGTGTTTGTGCTGGAGGTGGTGGAAGTATTGTTTTTTGTCCTGGGTAACAGCTGCTTTGGTGGTGTTTCTCAGTTGTTGAAATTTAGTTCGATCTTGGGAGGTTTTTGTGGCCTCCACTTATCCCAGGCTTGGTTACGAAGTTTGATTTTAGTTTTGGTTTCCTTAGTTAGCCAAGGCGCTATACGAGGTTTGGATCTAATTTGTCTATGTGGGGCATGTGCGTCAAGTATCTTGAGAAATGTGTCATTAAAGTGTGAGACACTCTCATTGATTGGTAGGGTTTTTAGTAAGGACCAGTTGCAAGATTTAAGGTCGGCAAGAAATAGTTGTGGGACAAATTTCTTTTTGTTTCTGATTAGTCTATAAAGGGGGGGGTTGGAAGTTTGGCATTTATGTTTAATGATATAAGTAATTAGGTGATCACTGAGGTCACTGGGAAGGGTACCAGTGGTGTAGTTATTTGAGTCCCTATTAGTAAGGATCCAGTCAATGATGCTTTCTTTTTGAAGAGAGTTTCCTAATCTAGTTGGGGATAGGATGGTTTGGGAAAAACCATGTAGATTGATAGGTTTTGGGGTTAAGTGGGTGGAACAGAGAGACCAGTCTATATTGACGTCTCCAAGAACCATAGTTTCTTGTGGGTAGCTGGTGGATAGCCAGTTCAGGGTTTGTTCCAGGTTTTCTGTGTTGTTCCTTGGGGGGATATAAGTTACAACAAGGTTGATGCATTTTTTAGAGTTTAGGCAGATCTGAAGGGCTATAATTTCTAGGTTAGAGATTGTAGGAGGTTGAATTGGGTTCTTAAGGATATTCAGGGTGTTTTTATACATAACAGCTATACCTCCTCCTTTTTTTTTTGTACGATCGGCCCTAAAAATATTATACCCGGGTGGGAGGATCTCTTCATTCTTAGTAGAGGGCTTTAGCCATGTTTCGGTTAGACACATAATTTCAGGGGAATGAGTAGCCATAATAGCGTGTAGGTTATGAACTTTGTTATTAATGCTTCTTAGGTTCAGATGTAATATTAGTAGAGAGTCAGTAGAATTACGTGTAAAATTCTTAGGGTGAGAGTCTGGGGTGGTGGTGGGACCAGGGTTAGGGTGAATATTGCACGATGTTCATACGATTTTTTAGGTAGACTAGTAATCTATGTAGTTTAAATAGGATTTTGAGGTTAGCTTTGTTATGTGGAGATTTGGGGTAATGGAGTGTAGTGTTGGCTAATTTGGGGGATAGAAATTTTTCCTGGTATAGTGAAGGTAGAATAGAGATGGCTTGGTCATTACATTGGGAGTTGGTGTGACGCTTAGGGAAGGGGATGCCTAAGAGAGTTTGGTTTTCAAATGCTGTTAGGAAATAAGTAGTGGTGAGAAGTAAGGTTAATAGGGGGATTATGTTGAGAGCGTATTTGGCCATGTTGGAGATAAAGAAAGGGTAATGGGAGAGGGATAGGACTTAGAGTAGATTTTATTACTGGGTGTGGGCGTAGAGGTGGGAGGAGTCATCAGGTGTGACAGGGGAGCTTTGTATTTGCTAAGAGGGAGAGTGGGAGGGACTTTACGTACCTATAAGAGTAGGAGTACTGGGGGCGGGTGGGATAAGGGGGCAGGGAGGGGAGCGGAGCGGGGCATACACCGCCAGGAGACTCACAGGGTCATAGAGGGAACAGTAAATACTGAATGAAACTCCGTACAGAGGAGTTCAAATACTGCTCTTTTTGCTAAGGTAAGGATCCACAATAGTAGGCACTTTGCGACTAGTACGCTTGATATTTAGGCACTTTGCGACTAGTACACTTGGCGTTTTTAAAGTTGAAAAGGAAGCAATAATTTTGCGTTTACCCTGTTGCTTTTAATGTGGTAGAGTTAGTGTTCTTTTAATATTAGGTTCTGCTTGAGGTATACACTGAAGTTTTTTGGTGCCGTTGAGCGGGCTTATGGGTCTTACGGGAGGGGGGTTACCTGAAACACAAGAGAGAGAGACAGGAATATTAGACCAACTTTGTACTAAATTCAAATACACAAGTTATCCAATATGTACAATAGATCCATACTACTGTAAGCAACTGTGCAATTCTTGTAGCAATAAATCAACAAAAACAAAACAAACAAAAACAGAGTAAATCACAATAATGCAAGACAGTATGGTTTCTGTGAGAAGGACGCCAGATACGCGTCAGTTACACGTGCAGGCTTCTCTATAGTATAATACACAGCAACAAATGCAAAGTAAACCATTAAAATGCAAGACAGAATGTTGGAGCGGGGCATACACCGCCAGGAGACTCACAGGGTCATAGAGGGAACAGTAAATACTGAATGAAACTCCGTACAGAGGAGTTCAAATACTGCTCTTTTTGCTAAGGTAAGGATCCACAATAGTAGGCACTTTGCGACTAGTACGCTTGATATTTAGGCACTTTGCGACTAGTACACTTGGCGTTTTTAAAGTTGAAAAGGAAGCAATAATTTTGCGTTTACCCTGTTGCTTTTAATGTGATAGAGTTAGTGTTCTTTTAATATTAGGTTCTGCTTGAGGTATACACTGAAGTTTTTTGGTGCCGTTGAGCGGGCTTATGGGTCTTACGGGAGGGGGGTTACCCTGTTGCTTTTAATGTGGTAGAGTTAGTGTTCTTTTAATATTAGGTTCTGCTTGAGGTATACACTGAAGTTTTTTGGTGCCATTGAGCGGGCTTATGGGTCTTACGGGAGGGGGGTTACCCTGTTGCTTTTAATGTGGTAGAGTTAGTGTTCTTTTAATATTAGGTTCTGCTTGAGGTATACACTGAAGTTTTTTGGTGCCGTTGAGCGGGCTTATGGGTCTTACGGGAGGGGGGTTACCCTGTTGCTTTTAATGTGGTAGAGTTAGTGTTCTTTTAATATTAGGTTCTGCTTGAGGTATACACTGAAGTTTTTTGGTGCCGTTGAGCGGGCTTATGGGTCTTACGGGAGGGGGGTTACCATGATTAGGTTTGGATGACCGTACAGGGGTAAAGTGGTTTTTGGCTAATGATATAACTGATGTTTCTTCTTTTAGGGCGATATCTATTGCTGCAATTGTCTCTCTTTCACAATGTCCAATTGGTATAGGTCCTTGTTGAATTAAAATGTCAGCGAGGGCCATATAGACAAAGACAGAGTGCTGGGGAGTTGGATGTTCTGAAGACATATGCTTACATATGATTACAAGTGTATCAGGTGTGTTGTTTAGCCTTAAGGGCTGTGACTGTTCGGCACACTGGCTTTGTGAGATATGTGTTGCACGTGTTTTGTTTTGGGGTAGCGGTTGCTTGGGTGTCTGCTTTGGAGGTCTCTGCTGCTTAGGCAGATCTTTATTTAGAGCCTCCGAGTATGTTTTTGTGTGATTATGTGTTTGGTTTGCTGTCGTGGTAGGTCTATGTGAGACTGGAATTGTAGTGAGTGTGGTTTCCTTCTCCTCCTGACTGGTTATGCCAGTACTGAGTTGAGAGAGCTTAGCCTCCAGTTTGGCTATATGGTTGCATCTCTCACATGTGTTGGAATTTGTTGGGAAGAGGAGAGGGTTGTCTGTGTACATGAGGCAGTTGTAACATTGCCTCAAGATTCCCAGGTTCACCAGCTGGACCGGAGAGGAGATTGACAACTGACCGTTGGACATGCTAGAATAATATTGGGAAATCCTTTATAATTGAAAACAAGGGCCAATGGGGAGTGAGGGTGTAGTACTTTTAATTTTTAGTGCTGACTTATATAACTGCTTTAGTGAGCAAGTGCCAGGTAACTTAAGTGCAATGTGTTACAGGTAACTTAAATGCAAAAACGACAAACAGTAACTTTCTTTCAAGTGAAACAAGGAAATAAGTACAGTAAGCAATGCAGATATCACTAGGGATCCACAGAAGCGCTGAGAAGCCGCATTTTAGGTGGAATTAGCGTTCCACGGAAATAACAAGCAAACAAACAACAAGCATACAAACAAAGCTAGATTCAGTAGGCCTGGATCTAGTCTATGCTACAGCAGACAAGGTGTACCAATTTCAGTAAGAAACAGTTCAAATATGCAGGCACTATAAACCTTTAACCAGAAATTCCCAGCTCAGAAGGGCAGAGTCCAGCCTCTTCTCCCACAACAGTGCAGACCACAAACCTTCTTAATGTAAAATAACTGGCCTGAAGCCCAAGTGCATAAACCAGAACTAATACACTTTAGGAATAACAGACACTGAGCTCTCAATCAGCAGTTCCCAACTTAGAAGGATGAAAGCTACCTGTCCTGCCACCACAGTGCATGCCACAAACCTTCCTAATGTAAAACAACTGGTCTGAAGCCCAAGTGCTTAATCCAAAAGACTTAAAATGATAGCTACACTTTAATCAAGTTACTACCAAGCAGTAATAAATACAATTGAATACTTTAAAGAATGCCTGGATTAGTGCTCAAGTTATACAAACAAAGCTAGATTCAGCAGGCCTGGATCTAGTCTATGCTACAGCAAACAAGGTGTACCAATTTCAGTAAGAAGCAGTTCAGATATGCATGCACTATAAGCCTTTAACCAGAAATTCCCAGCTCAGAAGGGCAGAGTCCAGCCTGTCCTCCCACAAGAGTGCAGACCACGAACCCTCTTAATGTAAAATAACTGGCCTGAAAGCCCAAGTGCTTAAACCAGAATTAATACACTTTTAGAATAACAGACACTGAGCCCTCAATCAGCAGTTCCCAACTTAGAAGGATGTAAGCTACCTGTTCTGCCACTACAGTGCAGACCACAAACCCTCTCAATGTAAAACAACTGGTCTGAAGCCCAAGTATTGAAACTAAAAGACTTAGAATGAGTTCTCTGGTTTGATTCTTGGCTGGAGTGCCTTCTGTGTGGAGTCTGTATGTCCTCCCATCCCTTGCAAAGATGTGTCTGGAGTGTTTCACCCTGCTGAAAATTGGCTTTGTTTTGTTCCAAGTCAGACTAGTTTCCTGGTTAACAAATGTTTAAAAATAACAGGCATTTGAATTTCAGACTTCATATTCTTCAGAAAGTACATGGTAAAACAAAACCTTTTATTCTAGCAATTGTCTAAGTTTATAACATGGATATTTGAAATTTCCCCATATTTTTGGGACTGTATTCCCCCATTATTGGCCTTGTCCAGGTATTTTGTGCTAAGGTTGAGAGCTATGGTGAGAACTGAATTCACTGAATATGTTTGACAGCTGTATTCCCACATTATTGGCTTTTTTCATGTGTTTTTTGCTAAGAGGTTGACAGCTATGGTGAGAACTGAATTCACTAAATAGTAACCATTTAAGTTTGCCTTTCTCTGTTTCAGCTGATTTGGCATAGTGGTATGTTTCTCTGACTGTTTTGCACAGGGTCCCCTGGGTTCAAGACGTGGCAGTGAAATGTATGGTGATAACACAGCATTTTATTCTAGCAACTTTCCAACATTATACAAGCAATGTTTAAAATGTGTCCCTAGTTTTTGGCCTTTTGCCCCCCCCCACCAATATAATTTGGCTTTTTCCAGATTTCTTGTGCTGCAAAGTTCAGAGATACAGCTAAGTGTCGAGTAGATTTTACAAGGAGCTGAGAGCTGCAGGGGAACAAAAGTTTAGTGCTGCTTATGCTAAGTCTGCTTGCATTGTTAATAGCACAACAGGTAGTGTATTTGCTTTTGATGCAGAAGGCTGTGGGTTCTACTCCCACAGTAGGTAGATACATTGCTGATACTGTACTGTGTTGTAAAGGGGGTGGATGCTGCAGTCCTTTTTGGCAAAGATACCTAGTAACTATGAACCTGTTATCAGTTTGCTATCCATTCCCTATTGCGGTATTACTAGCTTATCATTTTTTTAATGCATGCAACATAGGCAATTTATTCTTCAAGGGCAACAGGCACTTTATTTGTAGATGAAACAATGACATATAAAGTTGTTTGCTAGCAGCAACCACTTTATTAGTTACAGATTTCTTTAATGTGGATTTTACTACTTCAGAGATTGTGCATATTTACTGCTACTGGTGGACTATAGAAGGTTGAGTAGACGTTTTATGATGGAAATGTTCTGAATTGGGCAGTTTTGTCATTGGTGCATGCATTTTGTTTCATTGTTTACTGGAAAAATGTTCAAAACAATAAATTTAAAATGCCCTCTAACAACTGTATTGTATTGTACAATGAATATAATGTAATACAGTCAGGAAGGTGTATCAAAGAGCATGTGTATGTTTCATGTTCAAGGGGCCTATGATTTTGAAAACAGCCCAGAGTTAATCTTTATCTGCCACTGGCAAAATGTATTTTCTTTGAATGTGGGTTTCAATGCTGTTTCAATGCATGTGAGTTTCAAGGGAAGTTTTAATGCTAAGTCTATTTTCATTGTGAGACTGCATTGCTTTGTTTAACAGATATCTATTAGGGTTTGTGCTGTAAAATGCAAAATAAAACTTTCAAATGAAATCTAAATCATTGCAGAAGTAAAGCAGTATGCACATTACAGTGTTTATGGTAAAAGGGGCAAAATAACCAAGGAATGGGACGTTGGAATGGCTGCAGGGGGGAGGCTCCATTCGACCATGATTTTGTGAGGGGCGGAAGGGTAGCAAACTCAGACAGCCCTGGTTGAACTATACCTCTCAGTTGTACATATTTTTGCAGAATGAATAGATATTTGCTTCTTATTTTTGGTTTGTTCCTCATAAAATTTGTGTTTTTTTAGCAAATCATTTAGGAATGAAGTCTCCAAATGACATACGTTGAGTTTCAGACATCATAACCTTCAGAAAAATGCATGCTAATGCAAGACCTGTTATTCTAACAACTGTCTTAAGTTTATACAAGAGCAATTTTTAGTAGTGTTTGTATGTTCCCCCAATATATTTAGCCTTGTCCAGATTTCCTGCATTAAGAGGTTGAGAGGTATGTGCAAATCGCTTTGTAGAATTAGGAATATCCAAACCTCTCAATTGTCCCCAATTTTGGCTCAAAATGTTGCTCTCCCCTAATAATCCTTCCTCAAAATGGCAATTTTGGAAGAAAACGTGGAGGATTTACAATTATATATAACTGAAATGATCAGAGTTATAGATTACTTTTATTTCAGAAATGCATGTAGATGCTCGTATTTTGTTAGCTGCTCAAGTTAACAGTGTTAATATTAAAAAGGTGTCCCTTTTTTGACAGGGTCCCAGCTGTATTGTGTGGCAATTTTATATTTTTGCATCACATTTTTGCTCTGTTTTTCATAAAATTGTGTTTTTCTGGAAAATTAGTGGCAAGTCATTAAAGATTGAAGTTAGAAAATAATGGCAGACATCTGAGTTTCAGATTTAATACCCTTCAGAAACTTCGTACTAATGCAAGACCTACTACTGTTCTATTATCTAAGTTAATAAGAGCAATATTTAAAAATTGTCCTTATTTTTGGGCCTGTGTCCCACTTCTAGTTCTATGTATGGCTTTGTCCAGATTTCTTGTTCTGAAGTTGAGAGGTATGAGTGTCAGAGCCATCACTGCCAGCCAGGGACATTTCAAATTGTGACATACTTCTTGCACCCCACTCCCCATTGAAGTGGCTCTTGATGTGTCCAAGGAAGGCAAGGAGCAGTTATGCAGTGTAAGTGTGCAGAGTACTCCCCCATCCAAGGTAGACCACAAGTACGACCATGGCTTTTCATCTGTCCTTGATTTTGCAGAATGTTCTGGTTTTCTGTCAGATTTTTATACTGTTGATTTATGCTTATTATTCTGTAGATGCATGCTGTCATAGTGCCTTGTTGCTCTGTTTAAGTAGCAATGATTTAATGACCATCAGGTAAGCTTGTCGGAGATTGTAAGATTCAAGTAAGCTTTAATAAGCATACTGTTAAAGAATTACCAGCAATGAAAGCCTTTTCCTTGTTGCCATGCAGAGAATATTTACATAACTAGATAATGTATAAGCCTTGGGTATTGAAATGCATATGACAGTATTTGTAATAAAAGGACAGGATTACAGTATTTTCAGAAGCTCGTTACATTTATTGGAGACTTACAGTCATCTTTGCAGGCTTTACCAGGAAACTAAACAGAATGTCAATCTATCATGTGTGGTCCATAACTTGTGCAGTAATCCTTTAAGCAATTTATCTTGAGCATGTTTCTTATTTGCTGTTCATTTTTTACTTTGATCATGTCTTCCCCATGAAACAAGTAGATAGTTGTTTCAGGCAGCAGTTCTTTTTTGGATAAGAAACATTTTTACAAGTGGGGGTATCACAGAGATTGCTACTTTCAACATGTTGATAATTTTATAAAGCTGAATATAAATTATAATTAGAACTGCAGTGCAAGGAGTAGTGGTTTGAGTTGAGTGCTGCTTGTTTATTTATACTTGATTTTTACTGGCATTCCAGTAATGTATTTAAAAAGTCATTTATTTTTTCATGCCTCACAACCTGTTTCCATCTGGATATTAAGTAAGTTGTCATGTAGCCAATGCATTGAAATATTTTTTCTTCTATACTTCATTTTGTCTTGATTGGACTCTCGTAATGACTGTTTGGCACCCAGTGCAGCGTATTTCATTAAAGTTCCAGTTGTTGTGGTTTTGAGCTTAGCTCCACCCCTTTCTAGTTGGCCACACACCTTCCCATTGGCCCCACCCATTCAGCTGTCACCTGCAGCCCTGCTTTAATTTGAAGTCACCAGCCACCATTGCCCTTCCCAAACATTCCACTCTGTCCTTAAAAAAAATGGGCACCTCTCCCACAAAAAAAAAAAATATTGCCCAATACAGAGCTCTCCATTATGCACGTGTCCACTGGACACAACTAATGTGGTCCAATTGGCTTGACAACACATTAATGTTGTCACCTCCCCTCTCTCTGAGGTTAGAGAGTCCAATTTCATCTACAAAATCTGTCAAAATGCATAGCTGTTGCTGTACAAGAAATGGATAGCTGTGGTTCTTTCCTATACCCTTCCTGCATATACCCTACCTGCTATTCACTATATTTTCCCCTTGCTTGCCCAGGTTTCACCCTCTCCTATCACCCCCTTTTCTTTGCTTTATATTTTGCAGCACAGGTTTTGGCAGATTTGCGCTGAGCAGTGCAGCACAGTGAGCCGCTTCACTTAGCTCAGCTTAAATGAGCTGTAATGTCTATATGTGTCTATGATAGTGTTACTCACATGTAGAGAAAAAAAGACCTCAACCTAGTTTCGAATGCAGGCCCCACTCAACTATAGCATAGTGCATTAACACACCATGCAACACAGGTTTTAGGCTACACAGGTGTTTCCAGCAATACTGACTACTACCTACTGTCATTAAGCATGTAAATGCTATATAAAAGGAATGGGAAAAATAGAAGTGCACCTTGGACCCTGGTGCAATAATACACCAGGGGACAGCCAAAGATATACCAATGGATGTACTTGAAGCCTGTGATAGCAGGTATATGTGGCCTTTTATCAGCAACTTGTAGAAAGAAACCGGCTAAGGCAGCTATGGCAAAGTACATGTACAACTGGGTCCCTGGTGCAGAAATACAACCATATAAAGCCATGCACATACTCATGGATGTAGAAATGTCTCTAACAGCCTCTATATGTGCACATATATCTTGCAAATACACGTGTGTTTGCAGTGTTTCAGAAGCTCAGTCTGCTAAAGCCTTGCAGACAGTACATTTTGCCACACACAGTCCTGAGTTTGATTCCAGTTTTGTGACGCACTTTAATTACATTATTGTGTAGACAGCAAGTAATGACTGTGTCTTGCAGTCCTTGCAGTCTTAATCCCCACAGTTTACTGCTACTTAATTAACTGCTACCCAGTTTGGCAAGATAAAGGCCTGCAAACAGTGACACAATTCATATATCCATATCATCTAACTATAAGTTGCCTGCCGCTCTGTTATTTACACTGTTGCATAGCAGTCGTACCATACTCACATGCACCAAATGGACTGTATAGAATATCTTTACACTGGCTCTGCCATAATGACAGCTGTGAGACAGCTCCCACAGTTATACGTACATCTTGCTGTATAACAAAGTGTTAATAACCCCACCTCCCATGTGTTGTAGGCTGCAGCAGTTGCTGTAGCCTGTAACATACACAGCTGTACATAAAGGTAACTGCTACAGAACTGTCATACCTCCCAACCTCCTAAAGCAAATGATCTGCACACAGCCATACTTAATAGGGGGTAAAGGGCCAGAGATAGGGACTTGTTCAAGAGTTTCCCCCTACAAAGATAGTAGGTTGATAGAAAAACAGTTACTGAATTAGCATGCATATTCTGATGGGTATGAAGTGTGACACTCCCATATCTCTCTTCCCTTACTGACATCAGCCACTAATGCCTGCCAGTGAACTGCCAGATAACCACAATGTTATGGGACACTGACCAAATATATGAGGCAAAACTGTGCACATGCTTCACAGATCTCTACAGTGGACAGTAGTTGCACCTACCCTCTGTGATGCTGTAGTCTCCACATCTCAGTAATGTCCATCTCAAACAGTAAAAAAGGGGCCAAGGCCTACATGAAGGCCTTATATATTGCACTGTGGTGGCATGTCATTTGCTACTGATACTGCACTTTAACTATTTTGGGTGCTATTAATAGTTCTGAACCACTGACTGGTGCACAGACAATTAGCTGCTAATGAGCATTACCTTCAAAAGGCAAGCAACCAGTGCTGGGGAACAGGTCTGTATGAGATTTCAGGCACACAGACAGTGTATGTTACAGGTTTTTTCAGAAGAAAGATTCAGACATGGAATACTGCACCCTACCAGGCATGTCCCTATTTCTTCTTCAGATGTTTCCTGCTCCACCTGTTTCTCCTTAGTTGGGAGACTCATTATTCCATCATGCTATGACATTGGCCATGTTGGGTTTTCTGCACTAAATCCTTCACTTCACATGTATTTTATAACTTCAGTTTTTGTTTGTTTAACTTCTACCTTATTAACCATCTGTTCTACATTCCCCCTTTGTTTTATTATGTTTGTAGTGAAATTTTCAGTTTCTGAGTGCCTTTGTCTGTATTTCTATTCAAGTAACATTGCAGCTGTTTTTATATTAATTACTTTGGCCTTCTCCTTTGCATAAATTACCATATCATATCTCTTTTCTTTCTTTTTCATGTCCACATTTCTGTTATATACCTTTCAAAAATCTCTGGAGATTGCTGTTCATATTTGCCACTACTTCTGTCACCCTTTTTCAGGCAGCTCAAAATGTCTCTGTGTATAAAATGTTTTTTCTTGGATCGGTTGTATTAATGAAAGCAAAATTGCATTTGAAGCTTCTAACAGTTTTTCATTTCTTTCCTCTAATTTGTCTCAATCTAAATATCTTCTATCTGGAAATTCTTGTCATCTTGCATAATAGTAACAATCCATACTTTTTTCTTTATTCACAATAGTCCAGTCTGTTATCTTTATGGCTCCTTTTTAGCCTGTCAGTTTTTGTGGTATTTATGGACTACTGCTTCCTTTTGCAACAGGGTGGGTCATCCTCCCCCTGTGCCTGGCCTAACCCCATTGAAAGGATGTTTTCATTTCTTGAAGATTCTACACTGTCCTTTCTCCACTCCTGGCACCAGTGCGCACACCAGGATTTGGCACTTATTTAATCCTGGGACTTGTGCACCTAGGTGTCATTTTTTTAATTTTTTTAACCTACCTCTCTCCATGGTATATGCTGTATAAGGTACACTCTATATATTAGTGTCATCCTGGTGAGATTTTGTTACAAGAAGTTCCACCAAATGAAGGTACTCAACAAGACTTCAGGATGAATTCAGTTCCAGCAATACTACTCTCCTTTTCTTGCTGGTTTCATCGTCTCTCCATTCTGTCCCTTTTCTTGGTTTAATTTGTCCAAGTATTTTGCTTTTCTAATACCGGGTGGGAATGGACTCCATTATTAAGTCAGGGTACAATTAAAGTTCATGAAGTTAGTATTGCTTCAGTCTTTGATGTCAGCCAGTAGTGCTCTTCGCAGCACCCACAATGTGCCCAGAATTTCTTACTTTCTTATACCTGGTATCTTCATGATGAACTTTTTGATGCTGTGAGAGATTATCTAAACGTGTAAGAGTTTTTCCGGAAATATTACAAGGGAATGGCTTTTTTCCTGTCTGAATCCACTGGTCCTGTGCGAGTCTCACCCTCTGGGAGAACCATTTTCCACAGTTACTACATTTAAATGGCTTTTTTTCTTGTATGAATCCACTGATGAGTACTAAGTGCTGATTTCTGGGAAAAGTTCTTTCCACACTTGCTACAATTAAATGGATCCCATCCAATATGCCTTAAAAAGGTGTCCTAAACATGCAAAATTTTTCCCACGATCTGTACTTGCATGTTTTTCTTTTCTGTGTAGCTTTTGATATTCCAACAGTTTACCTGAACAAGTAAAGCTCCTCTCATTGTCACTGCATGTAAAAGTATTTTTTCCTCTATGAATACACTTGTGCTGAAATAGTTGATTCTGCTGAGTAAAGCTCTTCAAGCAGTAGCTGCATTTATAAAGACTCTCAGCTCATGTAAAAACTTTGAAAGGCAGATTTTTGCTAACATCATAGCACAGAAGAATCTCATTCTTAATACAAGGCGTAGTCAAGTTTACTCCAACATTTGGCTTATATTCTGTTATTTTAGTTTGTAAGTTCATGGTGATGGCTTCCTTCTGTAAGTAACCTGTCACATAATAATGCTAATGACTGTATCAGCTAACTGTGCCTGCGTTGAATGAGTGAAAGATACTTGCAGTGTGAAAGCCTTCTCCCCTTTCCTAAATGTAAATTGTTTGTCAGTTCTGTGAGTTTGCTGATGCTGTAAAAGCTCTGTAAACCTACATCCACATCCATACAAGTATAAGATGGTTCTAATATCTCCCGATGGTCTGGAATGCTATCCATGCACAAATATGTATTTTTGGGCTCAGATGAGTTACGTTATTTTTGTTATTGAACTTTCTGCAGATCCATTATGATTTTTCATAGGTTCATAGATTAGTACTAAGCTAACTGCCCTTGCAAGCCATTTTAAGCCTAGCCAATTATCCCTTGTGAGACTCAAACGCTGCATCTTGTGCTTACAAGGCAAACACGTTAACCAATAGGCCATCCTCCCAACCCTGATATTGAGACAAGTTACCTAATCATGTGAAAGTCCTTCCAGAGACATTACATGGAAACGGCTTTTTCCCTGTATGAATCCACTTGTGCTGCATTAACCTCACCTTTAGAGCAAAGGATTTCCCACATTTACTACATATGAAAGGCTAGTTCCATGTGTAAATGGACTGGCAGGTGATGAGTGCAGAGTTTTGGGTGGATGTTTTTTCACAAGTACTTCATTTAAAATGTATTTTACCTGCATGAACCCTCTGGTGTCGCAAAAGGTGCCCCATATGTGAAAAAATGCTTGCCACAATCCAAACAGGTACATTTCTGTGTCTGATGAATTTGTTGATGCTTGCAAAGGTTATCTTGATGTTCAAATTTCTTTCCAGTCTTTTCATGTAAGCTGATTCTCACCAAGCTGCACACAATGATGCTGTTACTGCCTTACTTTCTGTGTAAAACTCTTTCTACAGAAAGTGCATTGAAAAGCTTGAATTCTCAGTGGTGGGTATTGAGTTCTGTCTCTTCTCTAAAACCCCTTCCGCAAGTGCTACATGTAAAAGTTTTTTCTCTTCTATGAGTTAGCTGATGCCGTACAAAATACAGAAAGCATGTAAAACTTCTGTTGCATTCTGCACACTTATGTTTTTCTCCTTTGTGTGCCTTTTCCTGAGCTGAGAGATGATCTAGCTGTTTAAATCACCTCCTACAGTCTTTACATATAAAGGGCTTCTCACACTTTTTAATTTCTCAAAATCTTTTGAGTAGCTAATACTATTATGGGAATGGACCCCATTCCTAAGTCAGAGTATGATTAAAGTTCATGAAATTAGCATTGTTTCACTCTTTAATGTCAGCCAAAAGTGCTCTTCGCACCTGCAATGTGCCTAGTAATGACTTCTGCAATTCATATGGAATTACATGTATCGGTAGCATATCTAAATATGACTGTAGACTCTTTTTGTTATACAACCCATTGCTCCTACTACTATTGGAACTATCTGGGTATCTTTCTTCCACATCAATCTTATTTCTGCTTGCAAATCTTGATATTTTATGACTTTGTGTCTCTCTCTACACCGGACACTGTAATGACTGGGTGTGGCAATTTCAGTGATCAATGCTACTTTTGTCTTCTTTTCTTGGACCATAATATCCTGTTTTCTAGCATCTACCTTTTGAACTGTTGGCAATGGATGATCCCATGTGATGTAGACTTCATCATTTCCTGTGATGCTTTGTGGCTCATGCTTCCAATATTTTTCAGCTACTTCAATACCATAATGTTTGCACAATCCCCAGTGCAACAGTCTCATCACATTATTATGCCTTTCGGTATACAATCCTTCAGCCATTAGTATGTCGCAACCAGCAACGAGGTGTGCAACTGTTTCTAATTCTTTTTTGCAAAACCTACATTTGTCTGTTTCTTCCACATGTTCAATGGACTTCATAAACCAACCTGTACATAGCCTACTATCTTCATAGTTTCATAGTTTCATAGTTTAGTACTAGGCTATCTGCCCTGGGGCATTTATAAGCCTAGCCATAGTGATGTGGCTTTCGCCACCCCATGTAATGGTACAAAAGTGTACAGAATAGATTTAGAATACTGTGCCTCTGTCTAGTAGTGACACAGTGAAGACCCCCTTACATAATAGAATTAGTTTACTGTGCCTCTGTCTAGTAGTGACACAGAGATGACCCCCGGTATAAACCTACGATCTCCCATCCACTCGTCAAGATTTCTCTTGAAGAGAGTCAGTGAGGGGCTCTGCCTAAGATGAACTGGGATTCTGTTCCAGAGTATGGGAAGCCTTTGAGTTATGAATCTGTCCCTCCAGCATGTCCTATTCATATTTGTGCTGAGGTTTAAATCTTTAGCTCTCGTGGTTCGTGGATTTGGATTTTTTGAGGTGGAGCATGTCCATCAATTCCTGATTGGACATGGCCTTGTACGTCAGGCACAGATCACCTCTGAGTAGGTGGTATGCTACTGAATAGAGCTGGAGTTTCTTTAGTCTGGCAGCATATGACATATGTTGGAGACCCTTGATCCTCTTGGTGAGGTACTTTTGGGGTCTCTCCAGCTGTTGCAAGTGCCGGGTGAGGTACATACCAAATGGGGCATTGTACTCAATCATGGGCCTGATAAGGGAGGAGTATAGGGGTACAATGACCTCCTTTGATCTGGATGTGAATCCCTTCATGATAAGGTGGGCAAGGTAGAAAGTCTTTCTAACCACTTTGGCAACGTGGGTGTCAAATGAGAGGTCACTATCAGCTTGGGTCCCCAGGTCACTGATTATTTTTTCTGTACTCAGTGGGTTACTGTCTATGTGATCATTTGTGGGTACTTTGTTTTTCCCAAAGGGGGTGACTATACATTTTTTGTCATTTAGTTTAAGGCCATGACTCCGGCACCAGTTGTCCGTTTCAGTGAGGCCTTTCTGTAGGATGTATGTGTCAGCTGGTGTATCGACTATGGCGCCTAGTTTGCAGTCATCTGCAAACTTTGTCAGCCACAACCCTCCCATGTTTGCTTTCACATCTGAGAAATAAATGTCGAACAAGAGGGGTCCCAGGACAGAGCCCTGTGGGACACCACTTGTGACTGACTTTGAGTCTGACATGGCTCCAGTGATTTTGACTTTATGGGTTCTATCCTTTAGCCGGTTTGCAACCCATCTTGTGACATATGGATTTACATTTAAGCTGTTGAGCTTGTCTATGATGCCTGAGTGGGGTTTTGTGTCGAAAGCTTTAGCCAAGTCCAGGTAGGCTGTATGAACTGCTTTGCCCTCGTCAATGGCTCTAGTGACTGTATCGAAAAAGTCAACCAGGTTCAAAAGGCAGGATCTGCCCTTTACAAAGCCGAACTGGGTGGGATCAAGTGTCTGTAGGTCCCCAATGTTTCTGTTTATGAGTTCCATAATGATTTTTTCCATAGCTTTGCAGACCAGGCTGGTTAAGCTTATGGGGCGGTAGTTACCAGGGTCTGTAGAGTTGCCTCCTTTGTGGAGTGGGACCACTGTTGCTGTACACCAGTGTTCAGGTACATATCCTGTAGTAAGGCTAAGGTTAAATAGCATTTTTATGTGTGGGTTTAGCTCCTCTTGGAGTTCACGTAGCACGCAACCCGGGATACCGTCAGGTCCCATTGATGCTGTGTTTTTAGCTTTGCTGAGGGCGGTTCTCACCTTGACATCTGAGATGACAGGGAGGTTACATTCAGCTGGGATAAGTATTTCTTCTTTTGGGGGTGAGGGAGGGGAGAAATTTGCACTGAACCTGTCTGCCAGAATGTTGGCAATATCTGTGGGTTCAGTGTATTTTTTGTCATTGTGAACTAACTCTGAGTATATCTGAGGGTTTCCACCCAGGTTTCTAACATAGCAGAAGAAGGCCTTGTGGTTATCTTTAGTGTCCATAGCGATTTTTCTCTCAAAGTTGGCCTTGGATGTTTTTATGAGAGAACGTAGCTTTCTACTAGTGCTGATCAGAGATGCCTTATCTTTATGGGATTTTGCTCTGTCGTGCAGTAGCTTCCTTCTTTTGTTATACAATTTGTTTATGGCTGGGGTCCACCAGACAGGACGCCTGCCCTTGGTGGAGAGGGTCTTGGTTTTATTTGGGATTGCATGATCCATGCATTCTTGGAGATGTCCGTAGAAAGCATTTGTGAGGGATTCAGCATTGTGGGATGTGGTTTCCACTGGCCCAGGCCAGTGGGCTTAAAGGATACCATCTCAGTCTTAAGAAGTGTAAAGTCGGCTTTTGAGAAGTTTTTCACTGTAGTCTTTTGTGTTGGGGGTGGAGGTGGGATATGTATATCCAGGGTGATTAGTTTGTGGTCAGATCTCACTAGTGAGGGGTATACTTCTGGTGTGGAGCACTTTGTCCCCATGTTTGTGATGATCAGGTCTAGTATATTATCTCCCCTTGTGGGAGAGGTGACTAGCTGTTCCATTGCATTTGAATTTATGAATTCCAGGAACCTTTGGGCTAGGGTGTTAGGGCTAGAATAATGCACCCAGTCTATGTTAGGGTAGTTGAAGTCTCCCAATATGATGGTGTTTGGTGAGACTTTCATATCCTCCAATGTCTTCAGGAAGGCTGAATGGGGTTCCTGAGATTGGGAGGGTGGTCTGTAACATGCTACCAGTTGTATAGCAGTTTTGCCTATGGTTAGTTGCACCTGGATGGTCTCTGATGCTTCATGTGTTGCCACTAACCTGGAGGTGTGGTTGTCCTTGATGAATATGGACACTCCCCCTCCCTTTTTGGTTTGGCCCGAGTTTTGGGGCCGAAAAGCATGATACATGCCACTAATATTAACCTTTCATCTCTTGGTTTGAATTCGCCTCTCCTTAACCATTCCTGCATTCGGCCCTGATCAACATGAGGTTCTTTCAGAAGGTTTCTGTACTTACAACTATGTTTATGCATTTTCCACATTTCTTGCCTTCTCATCTGATTTTTCACCTTATATTCTTTCTTTTGTTTTTTGGCACATTAAGTTGCTGCTTGATTTTTATCTACTTCTGGTTTGATTTCCATTCCTGCTTGACGTCAATATGCTTCTGCTAGATTACTACTTCTCACCTGTATGACCCCAATGATGCTGTGAAAGTCTCACTTTCTGTGTGAAACTTTTCCAGCAGTAATTACATTTATATAGTTTTAATTTATGGTCATTTTTTTCAGCATCTAGGTTCTATTTATTTGTTTATTTATTTATTTATTTATTTATTTATTTTCTTTATTTTATTTCAGTTTGATCACTGGGAAGTCCAATGGGCCTAGAAGAGCCCATTTTCAGTGGAGTACCAGGTAGAAAAGCTCCAGTAACAAATTACAAAACACACATATATACATAATAGATATATACAAAGCAGTGTGACCAATTACAGCATCCTTAAGATACAGTGAAAAAGACAATAGGCATAATAGTTATAATACACACATGTAGGGCACATATAGGTAATAGAAACATTGGAGGACAATTTTTGTATGTACAAAGTTAGAGTACAAATTTTGTTGTGACAAATTACAGTATTTGATATAAGAAGATGTAAACAAGGTTAACCATAGTGCAACAGGAGAGTGTTCTGTGCCGGTAATACAAAGTGGTGATAGGCAGAATGGTGGTGTGAGTGACAGAAAGTGGTGATAGGCAGAGTGGTGGTGTGAAATTAGGGTTTGATGGGTGGGAGATTTGATTGACAACAAGCAGTGAATTGAATTCACTCCTGAATGAGGGTACATTTCCTCCTGGATGAGTATGTTGGTCTGACTTAGTAAATGGCAGAAGTGTAATGTCTGTTTCACGTGCAGCACAGTTAGGCACCTGTTCAGAACTAATCTTGAGGTGGTTACTGAAAGGCTGTTGTGGGAAATTAATTTCACTGTTGATATACAGACCAAGACGCTCTCTGTTAAAAGGCTGAAGACAAGCCACTGAACAGGGTTGTGATATATTTTTGCAATAACAACTTTCTAATGTTTCATCTAGTTTCTGAATTGAATGCACAGCTGGAGATCTGTTTTTCTCACCAGTGGTAGATTTAGTTCTGAGTGGCCTTGTTGCTGTATTTGCAGGCTACCTGTCAGATTCCTACAAGATTCAATGCACTGCAATTGCTTCTTCGCACCTGGATACAGTGGTTGAGCAGGAATTTCCAGCCTGTACTCTTTCTCACATTTAGTAAGTTGGGAATCTAGAATTAAAGACATTAAGAGAAAAAAATGAGTATGCACTGCTTGAAATGAGCAACTTTAAAGAAGCAGAGAGTACACCATACAACCTTTTAAACCATATTAAAATTGTTTTATTAAGCCAGCACATGCACATGGTGCTAACTGTATTAATGACATTCAGAAATTATTTTCCTTCATAACAATAAAACACAAGTATCCCGGGGAGATGAATATTCACTATATTCACATATGCCTTCTCAGGAATTCCAATGAAATGGAAGCAACAGTTTCTGTGTGTGTGTGTGTGTGTGTGTGTGTGTGTGTGTGTGTGTGTGTGTGTGTGTGTGTGTGTGTGTGTGTGTGTGTGTGTGTGTGTGTGTGTGCGCGCACAGACGTATTTCTCATGCACTGGTGTGATCTCCAACCCGTTCCACAGGAAAGAATACTACCCTTAAGCAGTCCATCCCTCATAGCTAGCTGGGCCTTTTGCTGATTCAGTTAAATTTCAAAAGTGTGGATGCCAACATTATAAGACAGAAACCCTGATAAAATATGGGTATATCAACTGCATTTTACTTTACTCAAGATGTGTTCAATCATATTAAAGAAAAACTCCACCTTCTCCTACAGTTTAACTCAACTCTTAGGTTGCTTTTCTCCCTACAATATGATGCCAGTACTATCTAGGGAACCTGCTTGTACTTTATAAAACTTTCATTTCCTCATTTTGGTATCAAAGGAAAGGAAAGACCTCCTATTTTTTTAAGCTTAACTTCTCACGAGTTGCAGAGGAATTTGTTTACACTTGCATGACATATGACAGACACAGATAAATGGTAGAGCTCAGGAGCTGTAAACAACACAGACAGGTGTGAAACTGTTTTTCACTGTCTTTCCATTGTCTTTATTGCAGACAGGGAGAGAACTTAACACTGATTCACAGCTGCTTCTAATGTAGCTGTGCCTTTCAGAGCAAAATAAAGCAATTAAATCAGTCAGTGGTTCAAAGGCAGTTGTCACCTCTTTTGACAAATTTACATAAGCAGCATACAGTATTGAAATGCTAATCTTTAAACTTTAAATATTTGTTGTTTATACTACTTTACATTTTAATATGACTTGAATGTACTATCAAAGGTGTCTGTGACAGTTACAGAAAACTCAGAAAATAGTTTTTCTTGTAATTCTTGTAAAGTATCAGCACATTTACCAAAGTGTAGAGGGAGGGGCTGTCAATTCATCTTGGACTACAGAAAGATACTTTGAATAAAGGTCTGCAATTTAGCAACTGTTTTGGTTGCATCTGTATAGGTTCATAGGTGTGAACTAGGCTAATGGCCCTGGGGCCTTTACAAGCCTAGCCATAGGGTTACCATCTGTCCCACTTTGTGAGGGACAGTCCCTCTTTGGGCAGTTCTGTCCTGCGAAAAAACTGAAAAAATGGCAGATGTCCTGAGATTTTTGTACGGGAATATTTCCTAAGTTTTCTTTCATAGTTTCATAAAACAGTTATTTTTTTATCTGAAACACCTAAATGTTATATGAAATAGCATAAGCAACTCAAATGCTACACGAATAAGCTTTTATTTTGGCAAAAAGGTGAAGTTCTATCCTTTGTACTTATCATGGGTATGTTTTGTCCTGCAAATCTGACATTTCTACAGAAAATGTCCCACTTTGAGCATTTGAAAAGGTGGTAACCCTAGCCATAGGATTACCCTGGCATCGTGCCACCTGACCTTAGTTCCCAGTGCCTCTGTCGAGAAGACTCACTGGAGTTATCCCCGGGGTGAATTTTCTATTTCCCCTCCACTCATAAAGACTTCTCCTGAAGAGGATCAGCGAGGTGCTCTGCTTGACATGTATGGGAAGTCTATTCCATAGCTTGGGCAGTCTCTGAGTTATGAACCTGTCCTTCCAGTACGATCTGTTGATTGTGGTAATGAAGTTGAGGTCTCTGGAGCATGTGGTGTGGAGGGATTGGGATTTCTGTAGATGTAGCATTTCTAACAGAGCTGGGTCAGACATGGCTTTGTAAGTCAAGCAGGGATCGCCTCTAAGTAGGCAATATGCGACAGAGAATAGTTGGAATTGTTTGAGTCTTTCCATACAGGACAATTGTTTAAGGCCTAGGATCCTCTTTGTGGGGTACTTTTTCAGCCTCTCCAGTTATTGCAGGTGTCTAGTGTGGTACATGCCAAATGGGGCACTGTACTCTTTCTTCCTGGATGCAAAACACTTAGTAATGAAAGGTGCCACATAGAAGGACTTTCTGACCACAGTGGCAATGTGGAGATCAAAAGAGAGGTTGCTGTCAACCTGTGGTTCCAGATCTCTTACAATGCCTTCTGTGTTCAGTGGACTATCATCAATGTGGTAATTCATGGGAACCGAGTTTTTCCCAAAGGGGATGACGAAACATTTTTTGCCACTGAGATAAGGCCATGTTTCTGACACCAGTCGTTGGTCTTGGGGAGTTAATAATACCTCCCAACTTGCAATTGTCTGTGTACTTTGTCAGTCAGAGTCCCTTCGTATTGGCCTCGACTTCAGAGAAGTAGATACCAAAGAGGAGAGGACCCAGGACCAAACCCTGTGGGATTCCATTCATGACTGGTCAGCAGTCTATCTTGGAGTCAGCTACTTTCGCACTGTGGGTTCTATCTGTGAGGCAGTTTGCAACCCACCTAGAGATATAGGGGTTGGTGCCTAGCTTAGTGAGTTATTCTATGATTCCTGAGTGAGGAATGGTAACAAAGGCTTGGCCAGATCAAGACAGGCTGTATGAATCACTTTTCCTTCATCCATAGCTCTGGTGACTGACTCAAAGAAGTCGACAAAGTTGAGCAGGCATGATCTAGCCTTCACAAAAGCAAACTGTGTGGGATCCAGAGTTTAGAGATTCCCTATATCCTTGTTTATTAGGTTCATGATGATGCATTCCATAGCTTTGCATACCAGAATCATCAGGCTAATGGGGTGATAGTTCCCAGGGTCTGTAGTCGCTCCTCCTTTGTGGAGAGGGATGACTGTAGTAGAGCACCATTCAGTAGGAACAAAGCCTGAGGTGAGGCTGTGATTGAACAGGGCATACAGGTAAGGTTCCAGTTCACTCTGTAGTTCATGTAGAACATGGCCAGGGATATTGTCAGGTCCCACAGAAGCTGTATTGTTGGCATTGTACAGTGCTGCTTTAATGTGTGCAGCAGTAATAATGGGTGCCTGGCAATCTACTGGTATTGTGATTGGTTCTTTGGGGGGAGAGGGATAAGGTTGGCACTGAATCTGCCGGCAAGTATATTGGCAATATCTGTTGGCACAGTATAGGAGGTACCATTGTGCAGTAGCTCAGAGCAAATCTGAGTATTGCTGTGGAGATTCTTTACTTAACTATAGAAGGCCTTGTGGTTGTCTTTACTATCTGCTGCAATTCTGTTTTCATAGCTAGCTTTATAGGATTTGATGAGGGATCTCAACTCAAGTTTTTCCAGTCTTGAGACTTCACCTTATTCCACATCAGTTTTCTCCTTCTGTTGTAGAGTATGTTTATGGCAGGGGACCACCAGATTGGCTTCCTTTTTTTGGAAGAGAGCATCTTGGTTCAATTGGGTATGTTGAGATCCATGCATTTGTGTACATGTTTGTACAGTGCATTGGTGTATGATTCGGCGGTCGTGCAACTATTCTCCATTTGCATGTGTGCCATGAAGTTAGCCACTTCTTTGAGGAGCCCAAATTTAGCTTTGGAGAAGATTTTCATGGTGGTTACCTTTGCAGGGGGTCGGGATGTGGATTTCCAAGGAGATTAGTTTGTGGTCGGATCTAACCAGGTGTAGAGCAATGGTCGCCCATGTTAGTATTAACCAGGTCAAGGATGTTGCTACCTCTAGTGGGGGTAAGAACAAGCTGGTCCAGGGCATTGGAATTTATGAACTCCAGGAAACATTGGGAAAGTGTATTGGTACTTGAGTAGTTTTCCCAATTAATGGAGAGGTAGTTGAAATTGCCTAGTATGAGAGTATTACGTTGGACCCTAATTTTCTACAGGATGCTTAGGAATGTGGACTGTGTGTCTTGTAATACTTTAGTAAACCACAAAACAAGCTCTAAGGCACACACAAATTAGGTCCATTGAAGAAATAAAAGAAGCAATCATGTTACAGAAGGTATATAAGATGACAGTGACTGACACTAATCCCATTATATGTCAATGGCATGAGAATACAACTACTTCCTTATGTCTAGCATGACTCATATAAAGCAGACTTGAAATGGATTATGGGAAAATAAAGACTTGAAGAAAAATAAGATTATGTTGATATGTCTGATAGCCATTTTGTTAAAAACATTTTACAATTCTATAAGAAGCAGTTAGAGTGATTTTTGACAGAAACTTATAAAACAGAGTTAGAGTAAAAAAATAGATTTTTTTAGTTCTAAGGTGGAGTTTTCCTTTAACAACAAGATGAATTAATCCAGTTATCCGGTTAGCTTTTTTATGGTACTGCCAGATGTCATATCAGGTTGCATCACTGCAGAAGCTTATCTTTCTATGATCATCATTAGCCCCCTTTTTCCCATTTTTTACATGGGGTTGGGAAATCGTTAACTGTCGCTATTTTTATTGATTCAATGCCACACTCCTGCCTTCTTCTGCACTCATGGCTGACTGTCACATATCTTCTTTCACACAATCCATACATCTCTTTGCTGGATGCCCTTGTTTCCTCTTACCTTCTTCCTGTCTGTCCCATATCTTCTTCACCAGATTGTCTTCTGCTTTTTTGCCTGTGTCCAAACCACTGTAATCTGTTCTTTTTGATCTTTTCTGCAATTGGAGCTACTTTGGCTTCTGCTCTTATGTCTTCATTTATTCGTCTGTAACACAGAGTGTATCCTACTACCCTTATCAGGCACTCCATTTCCATCACTTCTAGCTTCTTCATCTGCTCTGCCTTTACTGCCCAGGTTTCTGTACCATACAGTAGTACTGCTCACACCACTGTCTTGTACACCTTACTTTTCAGCTTCTTTGGCATTCTTTGTCATAGACTACATCTGACACTCTATGCAAGTTGGCTGAAGTCCCTCTCATTCTAGCTTTGACAGCCTAATTCAGACTACCCTTCTCCTCAACCACCCCTCCCAGATACTTGAAGCTATTTACCTGTTTCTCTAGCTTCCCTTCTATCTCAGTTCTCAGCTTCTTCTGATTTCCCCAGTTTGCTGCCATTACCACTGTCTTGTCTGTGCTTAGTTTCATCCCATGTGCCTTCAGCTTTGCATTCCATTGCTCTATACTTTGCTGGAGTTCTTGCTGAGAGTGTGCCTGTAATACCACATCATCTGCATACAGCAATTTTCTTGATCTGCCTCCTTCAGCCTGTTTGTTAAAGTAGTCCATTACCAGTATGAACAGCAGTGGGCTCAGAGTTGAACACTGGTGTACACCCTCTCCTACTGTGAACCCCTTTGTGAGGCTGCATACTCTTGTTACTTGAGTCATTGGTCCTTGTATATACCCCGCACTACTTCTTGGGACCTTGTCATATGCTTTTTCCAAGTCTAGGAATGCCCAGTTGGACTCTTTCCTTATCTCTAGCTTCTTCTCAACTATCTGTTTCACTGCAAACATCGGGTCAGTTGTGCATCCTGATCTGAATCCGAACTGCTCATCTTCCATCTTACATTCTACTACTCTGCATATCCATTTATCAATCACCCTCTGTAGAACTTTCATGCATTGGGATAGGAGTTTGATTCCTCTGTACTGCCCACAGTTGTGGATGTCCCCTTTGTTCTTGTACACTGGTACTAGTATGCTTATTCTCCAGTCATTTGGGATAGGTCTTTCTCTCCACACTGCTATGAGTACCCTCAGGAGCCATTCCTCCCCCATCTCATCCAGCATCTTTATCATGTCTGCTGTGACCTCATCTGAGCCTGCTGCTTGCCCTGACTTCATTTTCCTTAGTGCTATTCTGACTTTGTCTAGGGTAGTCTCCTCTTCTTCTCTCTTTGACGGCTGTTTCTGCATCAGTACAGCTTCTGTGGGGCTTTCTTTATTCAGAAGCAGCTAAAAATACTCCTTGCATCTACCTTTGATGTCCTGTGGACTGGTGAGCAGGTTGTTGCTGGCATCCCTTATGAAGTGTGTCTGACTATCTTCTTTATCTTTCTGTCTTGGTCTTGTAGCCTGATATAGTTTCTTTGTGCCACCTAATGAGTCACTTTCCAGAAGTTAGTAGAGTGCCTCTGATGCCCTATTCTTTGCTATTGCACCTACTTTTTTAGCTTCTTTGTTAGCCAACTAGTATTCCTTCCTTGCCTGGTCGGTCTTGTCTATCTCTCACTTTTTTCCTGCACTCCTTCTTCTTTTATGACTTCCTGGACTTCTGCATTCCACCACCAACTTTCTTTATGTACCTTATTTCCATACCAGAATCTGCCACATACCTGTTCTGTAGTCCTCACACATGCTGTTTTGAGGTGCTGTCGTTCTTCTTCAGCTCCACCTGTTTCTTCCTCTTCTTGGGGTGCTAGAACCATGAGTACTTCCTTTAACTGTTGTATTTTCTATCCAGTCAACTTCCAGGTCTTCAGCCTGGTCTCTTTTGACCTTAGAACCTTCTCTGACCATTGTTTTCAGCTGATTGTGGCAACCAGTGGTTTATGCTGTGGGCTGACTGTTTCAGTATGGATTCTTCCCCATTGCCTTTTCCTTACTAGGAGGACGTCTACCTGAGTTGCATGTTGGCCACTCTTGTTTATGGTCTTGTGACAGTCTCTCTTTCTGAACCATGTGTTGGCTACTATCAAGCCATTTGCTAGACAGAAGTCTAGAATGGCCTCTCCTCTATTACTGTTGCCTCACCAATGTGAACTCAGGCAGTCCTCATATCCTGCTCTGTCTGACCCTATATGTGCATTCAAGTCACCCATTATCAACACCATGTCATGTTGTCCTGCTTTATCTAGTAGGTCCTGCAACGGGTCTATATTATAAGATCGACGGTTGAAAACATCGAACAACATATGGTCGACACCATATGGTTGATGTCTTCAAACGTTGACCTTATAAAAAGACAAAAAAAAAAAGAAAAAAGTACCCAAACAGGTTTAAGCAGGGGGCAAGTCCCCAGAACCCCCCACACCCCCCGCTACTTAAATATACCAACTCCGAGACTGCACTACATTGCAGTAAATGGAAATCTCCCCTAATGGAGATTTCCATTTACACGCTTGAGATTCTGAGCGTGCGATATTCTCGTGTCGACAATGTCAGATTAGACATTGTTAGCTTTCAAGAATATGATATAGGCCCCCTGCAACTGCTATCTGAATGCACTCTTTTCCTGACTATTACAACCCTGCTGTGGGGCATATGCTGAGATTATGAATACTGGAGTCTGTCATGTCATCCACTTAAAAGCTGCATCGCATCAGACTTTCTATGATCATTATTGGTATTTCTGTATTTATTCCTCTCTCGCAGTGCCTACTGCTGTTGTTACAAATCTGTTCTCTAAAGACTCTTGTGTATTCACCAGTTGCCATTTCAGCAAAGAAACAACTATCACAAGTAACACATACAATATATTTATATACTGCAAGGCACACACCTCAGTGGTACAAGAGAAATAGCCTTGAGGCATTAGAAACAATAATATCAAAAGCTAATAAAATACAGTTTTAGTACCTAAAGGATATAAAGCAATACTGGGTGAGCAAATAAGTGTAACTAAGGGAATTGCTTTTTTGAGATGGGATACAGGATCTGAACTGCTTAGATAAAGTAAGGCCTAGTTAAGTTTAACTCTGGTGGCAGAATGGCAAAAAAAGCAATTACTAGAAAAGAGAAATAAAAGTCTAAACCAACTATATTTAAAGTAGTGAATATTGTAACAGAGATAAAAAACAAGAAGTCTGATCTTTAGAAAACGGTAGGAGTAAGTTACATAGAAAAAATGGAAATAGTGGGAACAATGCATGCAGAAAATGTTTTGGTGGAGGAATGAGGTTTAAGAGAAGGCAGGAAATGAACAAATCATGTAATACTGGATTGATTATACTTATATAAAAACATACATGATGCATAATGTTTGTAAATGTGATCTTGTTGATAGGGTTTTATTACTTTTACTTACTTTTATATAAATGTAAGTTTGCCTGTGTCACAAGTGATAACTCTATAAAGGCATTTAAAAAAGGACTGAAGTCTGAAGCGTCCATCGTCTAATGAATTAGCATTCAGAGACTATGCAAAGGCTAAAATACTAAAATTGAGTGATGACCTGTCAAAATTCAGAAAATCCTTCTACCTCAATGATCACTGCACATGCAGAACCCTTTACTGCCACATTCTTCTATGCACATGTAAGTAGTTACACAGGGATACCTCACCTCTTAGAAATAAATACAATCTATAAAAATAACCCCCACGATGGAACCCTAATAAAAACAAGCGCTATTATAAAAGAAAAAAATCATTCTACACAAAAATAATATCTCAAGAAGCCAAAAAAACACTCTTGCTTGCTATACAAGAACTCATGATTCTGACCAAATCAAGCAAAGCCAGGTGTGAGGTAAAAATATCAACTCAGGAGAATGATAACTACAAATCCTTCTTTAACTATGTCAAAAATCTCAGAAATAATGCTCAGCACTGTACAGAGAGGATGGTATATGATATCACATAATCAAACACAGAGAACATAGCAAATCTACTAGTGGACAAATTCACCTCTAACTTCATCCCTCCTCTCCCCTCCAGCACTGTCAGAGCAAATAATCACATCTACACCACCTCCCAAGAACAATCTCTTAAGGCACTATCTAAATCCAAGAGCAATATGTCTATGGGGCTGGATAACATGCCAGGCACCTATTGGTTAGCCTGAAATATGACTTGTCAGATGCTCCACAATGGTTATTTGGTATAGGCCTCCATACAGGATTTGTGCCGGATGAAAGGAGAACAGCATCAGTCATTCTTCTGCACAAAGGTGGAGCTTGAATAGACCTAGGTAATAACAGACCAAATAAGCCCAATCAGTCTCTTCTGTAAGGCTGTCCAAAGGATTGTTATACAACTAATAAACAGAGATATAAGGGCAGGCCCTGCCTACTTAATATGGTTTACTTCTTCAAAAAAGCCACTAAGGCAATGGATGAGGACAAATCAGTGCACACTGCATATCTGGACCTTGAAAAGTCCTTCAAAACTATCTCACACTCATCTCATACTCAAGCATCATAGATAAAGTCTCCCAGTTAAATGTTAACCCCTTGTAATGTGCTGCATAGCAAACTGTTTCACAAATTGAACTCAGGACATTAGGGAAGGTGGCTCTATCTCTTCCAAAAGACCCGTCACCAGCAGAGTGCCTCAGGGTTCAGTCTTTGGTCTACTCCTCTTTAGCATTTATTTCTTAGAGGTCAAAGCTAATGTTAAAGGTTTGTGGCTAGCCAAGTTTTCAGATAACTATAACTTGGTGCCATTATAAATTCCCCAGAGGATTCCAAGATCCTACAACTGGGGCTACTCCAATTAAATAGTTGATGTCAAAACTATGAACTAAAACAAAATGCTGTGAAATGTATAATCATGTTTGTCTGCAAACATGATGCCCCTCACAACTGTCACTTTGACAATACTCCTCTGAAAAAAGATCCTGTGGTTAGAGATCAGGTAACTTATGTCAACAATGACATTTCTTTGATCACCACATATCCATTACTGCAAAAAGTCCATTTTTATTGTACAGCTTACACTTAAAGGTATAGTGTCCAGACCCAGGGACATAAATGATCCAATGTAGCTGACAATGATTAAACCAAGCATTGAGTATAATGCCCATTTCAGTATGTTCTTCTCCAAACACTCATCACAACTAGAATGACTACTTTGCTTTCCCACTAAAAACGTCAAGGACCTGAATCATAAAAACTATGCAGATTGACTAAAAGTCTTGTCTCCCTCTTCACAGTATCACAGACTATTCAGTGGCAACCTCTGCCTTGCATATACAGCCTCAACAGTCCCTATTCTATCAGAACTACTATACGTTCAAAGTCCAGTGGTATCATAAACACCAACTCAAGAGACATCAATCTCTTTTGCAAAATTAACAGAACATGCTGGTGGGATAGGTATGTATCACAGACAATACTGCTTCTATGGAGCCATCTTCAACTCAAGAAAAAATGGAGTACTTCTCTTACTTTATTCCAATGTTACTCAAATAAAGGGATGTGTAACCATATGTTCATACCCGGTTTATCACCACTGGCCTCAATGGATAGGAGAAATGTGTAATTTCTCCAACATATACTTCTTTGGTCCATCATTGGATATTCATATTGCAAAACACAAATGCTAAAAATTATCACGGGAATGCAAGATTAGGCTTCTTAAGATCCTCACAGCCTAGTAAGAACCTTTAAGTAACATATGACAAGAGATCTAAGAAGAGGTTAATTCTATAGCTAAGTAATCTGACAAAATGGAATACAATTAGTAAAGAGGACAAAATGAAAATGATAAACCTGAGGAATATATAGTGTTTTGGAGGGAAATGAAAAGTTGGACTTGCTGTACTAAGTTAAAAGTAAGATGAGAGACTGGACAGGGTTTATCAAAGAAGAGGCACAGAATTAGCCATAAGACTAGAGTTGCCATAGACAGAGCTAAGGAACGGAAAAACCTAGGGCATCATGTTAAGAAAAACAATTCCTGCAGAGAATGTAGCAACCAAGGCAATAGACTACTGCTGCAGGTTGACCAGTGTTTGTACAGCATGACTACTCAAAAGTGACACTGTAAAACAAAATGTGCTTTACAGATGCAATCTGACTGCATAAGAAAGAGAAAATTGATGTTTCAAAATGTTCCCCCTGGTAGAGTTGAACATTTACTGAAATGGTAGAATGATGTATTTTGTCAATACTGAGAAGGCTGTTCAGCAAATCAAGAAATAGCGTCTATGTTTGATCCAAATGTATGTGAGACAAAGATACTGTGGATGTAAGAGACATGGCTACAACCACAGAGGTTAATGGTGAATGGGTGGAAAACAGGATTCAATTGAAACGTACTCCTGTTCTTGTTTGTATACTCAGGATTAAGATGGTAGGGAAGGAAAAAGACCTAAATGAATCTATTAAGAAGTGCAACATGAGTGAAAGATCCTAAAAAGTTAAGGACTGGGTAAATGTTAATTGAAGATGGCCATTAGATTTGATGAAAATAAGAACATTAAAATTAGTTTATCTGAATATGAAAGGTTTAATAATCTCTGCAAAGTTTAAATGTATATTATTATTTTATCAATTTGAAATTATGACCGCAGGGTAAATGAACTGAAGAAACATCATCAATGACTCGAGATGCAATTTAAACAAACAAATATGTAAAATAACAGGAATGCTGTATCAATTACTTGATGAACCTTTGGACTTGACACCTTATCAAGCAGATAGTTAAGGTATCTCTAATTCATTACTTTGGTAGTACCTGTAATGTTTGAAAATATATTACTGTCTCAAGGCTGTTAGTTTGTGAACATGTGCATACTATTAATGTTTTTAGAAATAGACAAAATCAGCATGTATTCAAAAATGTTACATTTAATGCATGAGAATGAATATAAAGCTAGAATTATATATAGCACAAGGCCAAAATAACCAAACCAAAAATAACCATTTCATTTGTCTAGAAAGTACTTAGTGAAGTTAATCAGTCCCCAGGATTTAATAAAATATGTGTAGGCATAGTGTAGAGCCTACACAGAATGGTACCATGTCCGTGTACATGGCTCCCCCTCTGCAGTGCACCATGCATATTAATCATGGCACATTGAGTAGGGAGAGCTGAGAGACACGGTTATTGGATCAGTGTAGGGGGTACAGTGTTCACTGTGTCCGCAGATGGGTAAGACACTCCCTGCACTGTCCAATTGCAGCATATCATTGTATTTTGGTTTTATTTGTGTGGGGCAGAGGGCAGCAATGCTATGCGTTGCTGAGACACCTGCCAGATATCTAAAAATAGAAACCGAATGCATTTAATTATTTACTTAAATGTCATGTATAAGTGTAGCTGAGCAGCTTTGCAAAGCACGGCGCGGTGCTCAGCAGGGCTTATATGTAGCTCTGAAGTATACGTAAAGGTATAGCAGAATTTCACATACCCACAGAGCCAAATGGGATACAATTACAGCCTCATGAGCAGTAGGTGCAGGGTTTGAATACACAGAAGGAAAAATAAGCACTTAGTATTAAAATACAAATTATGGCAATTATTTTTAAATTCTGGCCTGATCTGCTCTGTTAAGCTCTGCTAAGACCTGCTAAGCACCCCATAAACAAAATTAACAGCTGAAAAGATTTATGCACTGTTCAGCACTGCTTATCTGGTTTGCGCACTGCTAAGCATACAGGTCTTATGGTTTTCACACTGCTGAGCTGGTTTGGTGCTGCTAAGCGACACACTGCATTTACTTTTAAATATTGCTCAATGATGTGTAAGGGCAGGAAAATAGGCTATATGAAGCCCAATAGGTGGGAATACAGCATAATCCATTGGAGTTCTGTCTCCGAAGGATACTAGGGCAGGCATTAGTGAGGGTTTGTGCTTTCAGGCACAGAGTTGAGGCATCCTGGACTCCAGGGTCATTGTCCGATTCCTTGTAAAAAATCATGAAGGCCGGCTTCTGCAGGGAGGTTACCAGGGCTCAGAGTGCAAGGCAGTGGCCTGGGACCAGCTGGCAAGGAACCTTACCAGTGCAACTGGTATCCCCCGTAAAGGTGAGCAGTGTCTCCACCACTATGATGACCTTAAGAGCTGTAAGGGGGTTCTCTTGGGCACCTGCATCCAAGAATTTTGGGCAGGGGGTTGTCCCACATGTATGTAAGTACTTTTACCTCTGTACCACTAATATCTAATCTGAATGTCTGCTAAACAGTACACATAATGGTGCTCTTCTCTCCCAACAGCTGCAGAGGAGAGGGCTTGCAACCTCAAGGTGCATGCCAAATGCTTGGCCAGGTTACACCGTGAGTGTGGTGAATACAGCTGTATTATGCTAACTATAGTCAAATAAGCAACAAAGAGTAAAGCATTAACTGCAATTAGGTACATGCAGTAAAGATTATATTGCAATGAATGTGGACGTAGAGCTGTAAAGCAATAAGCGAATACTACCAACTGTAGCGCAATAAGCAGGGAAGAGTAAAGCATTAACTGTAAGAAAGTATTTACAATAAAGTTTTTAGTGCAATAAGTGTGGAATTACAGCTGTATTGCAACACCTGCATAATCACAACTGTTGTGCAATAAAAACTCAAAGCTATTCCAGGAACTCCATGCAGGTATTTCCAATAAAGTCTGTTATCTAATAAGTGCGAAAGTAGAACTGTTTTGCAAGAAATTAATTATGACAACTGTTGTGTAATAAAAACATGAAACAATACCAGTACCTGCATGAAGGTATAGCCAATAAAGTCTGTTGTGCAATAAGTGTGGATTCAGAGCTGTTTTGCAAGAAATGCATTATGACAAATATTCTGCAATAACACATCAACTAATACCAATAACACCAAGGTAAATTGTGTACATCAAGAATGTCTTGTTTTAACCATTGCAGTTGAGCTATATGTATTCAGGCTGCGAGTTAAGGTGCTATAGTCAAGTGTAATGGTGTAATAGCTGTAGACTGCAAATATAATGGTTGCCAAATGAATTGTTTAACACATATAGTACCATTCAAGGCCGATTCTAAGCCACTATTGTTCATATAATGCTCTGTCATCCACAAACAACAGGTAAGAAAGGTATATGGGTGAGGTAGCCAAGTCCATGGTCTGATATTATCGACTCCACAGATATTTAAACCTACTAACAATATATTGTGCACACCTGCAGTTTATATGGTAATGTATTGGTTACCTACTATCTCTGTCATGCTTGTACTTTATGCATGTGCGTTCTATTGTCACTGCAAGCTAGTATAAAACTGTAGTAATACTGCCAAGTCATAATTTCTTTCCAGGTAAGCCATAGGCAAATTGCAGCCAATTAATAATCAACAATAACTCAGTAGCTCAGTTTGTTAAATGCACTGTATAAAGTACATTTTAACACAAACAGACCAGGTTTCACTACATAATGCCCACAACTTCTCTTTCCACACGAACTACAGGCAAATGGCATGGGGGGTAGCCCATATTATCATTAAATAATTGTGTGTTTAGATGTCACAAACTGTTTGAATCATTAGCAAGAATGTGAAATACAGCATAAAATAAAGGAAATAAATATAATAATAAAGTGAAAGACGTAACATGTGTATTCATGGTATGGCTGTATGCCTGGGGTGTCTGCAAAAACATTGTTGCAGCCAATTCGTGCATGCCATGCAGATGTCATGTGCACTCATTGCTATTGGGTTTTATCCCCATGCTGCCAAGCAAGGCATGATAGTTGTTTAGTTTCTGTACTGTATACATATATGTCTCTCAAGTGTCACACTGTCGCGTAATGTAATTAGTAGTGTGTAATCCCTCTGCCACAAGTTTATCATTGACATGATTATGTAAATAGCAGAGTATGAATGCATCAGCCCACAGTAGACCTTGCTAGTTATATAGGTTCACCACTGTTGTTACTGCTTTAGCTTGAGAAGTATGTACATGCTACATCAGCTATAGGGGACTTGTATACATAAAGAAAGGACAGACCAGTAGAGTGGATAGTAGTACTGTTGTCAAGTATATAGCCAATAATAGTACTAATGCCCTGTTTTTCTCCCTGTCTCCCCACCACTTATCTTATAGGTTCATAGGTTCATAGGTAGGTACTAGGCTATCAGCCCAAGGGCTTAAGTAAGCCTAGCCAACAAGGTTCCCTGGCTTATGCCACCCAAGAAAGTTATTTTCCTATGCCACTGTCAAGCAGAGACACAGAAGTGATCCCCAGGGTGTATTTCCTATTCCCCATCCACTCATCAAGATTTTTCTTGGAGAGTGCTAATGAAGAACTTTGCTTGACATAGATGTGAGCCTGTTCTAGAGTATGGGAAGTCTCTGGGACAGGAATCTATCCCTCCAGCATGTCCTGTTTATTGTTGTGACAAGGTTTAGGTCCCTAGAGTGTGTAGCTTGGAGGGATTGGGATTTCTTTAGGTGTAGCATGTCCAAAAGCTTTGGGTTTGACGTAGCTTTATATGTTAGGCAGAGATCACCTCGGAGTAGGCTATATGCTATGGAGTAAAGCTGGAGTTTTTTGAGGCAGTCAGTGTAGGGCATTTGTTTGAGGCTAGTAATCCTCTTTGTGAGGTACTTCTGTGGCCTTTCCAACTGCTGCAGATGTCTTGTGAGGTACATTCCAAAAGGGGCGTTGTACTCTATAATGGGTCTAATGAGTGTCGAGTAGAGAGGAACAATGACCTCTTTTTTTCCTGGATGAGAACCCTTTTATTATGAGGTGTGCCATGTAGAAGGACTACCTGACTACTGTGGCGATGTGACTATCAAAGGAGAAACTACTGTCAACTTGGCTCCCAAGGTCTCTTATCAAGCATTCGGTGTTAAGTAGACTGCTGCCTATGTGGTAGTTCATGGGTACAGAGTTTTTACCAAAGGGGATGACACTGCACTTTTTGGCATTGAGCTTGAGGCCATGGCTCTGACACCAGGCAACTGTCTCAGAGAGGCCATTCTGTAGGATGTCCACATCATTTGGGGACTTGACTATGGCTCCTAGTTTGCAGTCATCTGTGAACTTCGTTAGCCAGAGGCCTTCTATTGGTTATGGTTCACTATTAACATATGTTGTTACATTAAACTGTATTTTGAGGCATGTGTTTATTATTATTATGTATTATAATGGTTGCATATTAACATATCTTGTTGAATTACTTATTTTGTTGGCCTTATGCTGTAACTGTTACTGGCATATTGTTATTATACTGAATGTTTTGCTATTTATTGTTGTGTTTCACATATTATGCATTGTTATGTACTTGGATTATTTCCACTGTTCTGGCCTGCTGTTATTACTAACAATATGTTTTGTTCATAACTAACTAATACTTGTTGCTATACCTCCATCACCACAACATGGCAGGGTAGGCCGGTTTCCGATGATACACCTACCCTACCTCAACTGGCCATGGCACTGGGTCCTGGCACGTCTGAGATCTAGGCTGGTGGTGCCCCTTCCACCGCCCTTGCACTGTCTGTGGCATCAGGAGGAACAGCCTCAGGGGATGGGGCCCAGCTTCCCCCTGGAAGTGGTGGCAGAGGTGCGGTAGTCACCAGAAGCAACTATCTGTCATGGTGCACAGGATCATTCATCGAAGCTATGAACAACACCTGTGCCAGATTGAGGCACAATGGCCAATCTGGTGGGGCAGGCTGGCACTGGCACTCAGTCTCTAGCACAGCCACCTTAGGGGCAGTGAAGGAGCAGTGTCGACTGCCCATGGGTGGGGACCTCAGTCATGCTGCTGCTGTCTGGAGGCGCATGCATCCTCGATTCCACAACACCCTCCCCATCCAAGCTGTTTGCCCCCCTCATGTGTCACAGCCTCCCCTGTATGCCATCTTGTCTGTCATGTCTGTCTGCTATTGCATCCTCTCCTACCCAACTGACCTCCCCATGCATACCTATGTCCCTGGGCCTTCCCCAACATTCCACTCTGTCCTTAAAAAAATGGACACCTCTCTCACAAAAAAAAAATATTGCCCCATACAGAGCTCTCCATTATGCACATGTGATCCACTGGACACAACTAATGTGGTCCAATTAGCTTGACAAAACATTAATGTTGTCCCCCCCCCTCTCTCTGGGGTTTGAGAGTCAAAATTCATCTACAAAATCTGTCAAAATGCATAGCTGTTGCTGTACAATAAATGGATAGCTATGGTTCTTTTCTACACCCTTCCTGCTTATCCCTACCTGCTGTTCACTATCTTTTCCCCTTGATTGCCCACTATCACCCCCTTTTCTTTGCTTTATATTTTGTAGCACAGGTTTTGGCAGATTTGGCCGGAGCGGTGCAGCACAGTGAGCCGCTTCACTTAGCTCAGCTTAAATGAGCTCTAATGTCTATATGCATCTATGATAGTGTTACTCACATGTAGAGAAAAAACACCTCAACCAAGTTTCGAATGCAGGCCCCACTCAACTATAGCATAGTGCATTAACCCACCATGCAACACAGGTTTTAGGCTACACAGGTGTTTCCAGCAATACTGACTGCTACCTACTGTCATTAAGCATGTAAATGCTATATAAAAGGAATGGGAAAAATAGAAGTACACCTTGGACCCTGGTGCAATAATAAACCAGCAGACAGCCAAAGACATACCAATGGATGTACTTGAGGCCTGTGATAGCAGGTATATGTGGCCTTTTATCAGCAACTTGTGGAAAGAAACCTGCTAAGGCAGCTATGGCAAAGTACATGTACAACTGGGTCCCTGGTGCAGAAATACAACCATATAAAGCCATGCACATACTCATGGATGTAGAAATGTCTCTAATAGCCTCTATGTGTGCACATATATCTTGCAAATACACGTGCATTTGCAGTGTTTCAGAAGCTCAGACTGCTAAAGCCTCGCAGACAGTACATTTTGCCACACACAGTCCTGAGTTCGATTCGAGTTTTGTGACGCACTTTAATTGCATTATTGTGTAGACAGTAAGTAATGATTGTGTCTTGCAGTCTTAATCCCCACAATTTACTGCTACTTATTTAACTGCCACCCAGTTTGGCAAGATAAAGGCCTGCAAACAGTGACACAATTCATATATCCATATCACCCAACTATAAGTTGTCTGCCGCTCTGTTATTTGCACTGTTGCATAGCAGTCGTACGATACTCACATGCACCAAATGGACTGTATAGAATACCCTTACACTGGCTCTGCCATAATGACAGCCATGAGACAGCTCCCACAGTTATACATACATCTTGCTGTCCAACAAAGTGCTGCAGCCTGTAACATACACAGCTGTACATAAAGGTAGCTGCTACAGAACTATCATACCTCCCAACCTCCTAAAGCAAATGATCTGCACACAGCCATACTTACTGGGGGGAGGTAAAGGTCCAGAGATAGGGACATGTTTAAGAGTTTCCCCCTACAAAGATAGTAGGTTGATAGAATAACAGTTACTGCATTAGTATGCATATTCTGATGGGTATGAAGTGTGACACTCACATGTCTCTCTTCCCTTACTGACATCAACCCACAATGCCTGCCAGTGAACTGCCAGATAACCACAATGTTATGGGACACTGACCAAATATATGAGGCAAAACTGTGCATATACTTCAGAGTGGACAGTAGTTGTACCTACCCTCTGTGATGCTGTAGTCTCCACATCTCAGTAATGTCCATCTCAAACAGTAAAAAAGGGGTCAAGGCCTACATGAACGCCTTATATATTACACTGTGGTGGCATGTCATTGGCTACTGATACTGCAATTCAGCTGTTTTGGCTGCAATTAGCAGTTCTGAGCCACTTATTGATGCAGAGGCAATTAGCTGCTAATGAGCATTACTTTCAAAAGGCAAGCAACTGGTGCTGGGGAACAGGTCTGTATGAGATTTCAGGCACACAGACAGTGTATGTTACAAGTTTTTTCAGAGGAAAGATTCAGAAATTGAATACGGCACCCTACCAGTCATGTCCCTATTTCTTCTTCAGATGTTTCCTGCTCCACCTGTTTCTCCTTAGTTGGGAGACTCATTATTCCATCATGCTATGACATTGCCCATGTTGGGTTTTTTGCACTAAATCATTCACTTCACATGTATTCCATAACTTCACTTTTTGTTTGTTTAACTTCTACCTTACTAACCATCTGTTCTACATTCCCCCTTTGTTTTATTATGTTTATATTGAAATTTTCAATTTCTGAGTGCTTTTGTCTGTATTTCTATTCAAGTAACTTTGGAGCTGTTTTTTATATTAATTACTTTGGCCTTCTCCTTTGCATAAATTACCATATCATATCTCCTTTTTTTCTTTTTCATGCCCACATTTCTGTTTTATACCTTTCAAAAATCTCTGGGGATTGCTGTTCATATTTTCCCACTACTTCTGTCACCTTTTTTCAGGCAGCTCAAAATGTCTCTGTTTATAAAATGTTTTTTCTTGGATCGGTTGTATTAATGAAAGCAAAACTGCATTTGAAGCTTCTGACAGTTTTTCATTTCTTTTTCATTTCTTTCCTCTAATTTCTCTCATAATCTAAATATCTTCTATCTGGAAATTATTGTCATCTTGCATAATAGTAACAATCCATAATTTTTTCTTTATTCACAATAGTCCAGTCTGTCATCTTTAAGACTCCTTTTTGGCCTGTCAGTTTTTGTGGTATTTATGGACTACTGCTTCCTTTTGCAACAGGGTGGGTCATCCTCCCCCTGTGCCTGGCCTAACCCCATTGAAGGGATGTTTCCATTTCTTGAGGATTCTACACTGTCCTTTCTCCACTCCTGGCACCAGTGTGCACACCAGGATTTGGCACTTTTTTAATCCTGGGACTTGTGCACCTAGCTGTCATTTTTTTTTTTTAACCTACCTCTCTCCATGGTATATGCTGTATAAGGTACAGTCTATATATTAGTGTTATCCTGGTGAGATTTTGTTAAAACAAGTTCCACCAAATGAAGGTACTCAACAAGACTTCTGGATGAATTCAGTTCCAGCAATACTACTCTCCTTTTCTTGCTGGTTTCATCATCTCTCCATTCTGTCCATTTTCTTGGTTTAATTTGTCCAAGTATTTTGCTTTTCTAATACCGGGTGGGAATGGACTCCATTATTAAGTCAGGGTACAATTAAAGTTCATGAAGTTAGTATTGCTTCAGTCTTTGATGTCAGCCAGTAGTGCTCTTCGCAGCACCCAAAATGTTCTTACTTTCTTACACCTGGTATCTTCATGATGAACTTTTTGATGCTGTGAGAGATTATCTAAACATGTAAGAGTTTTTCCGGAAATATTACAAGGGAAAGGCTTTTTTTCCTTTCTGAATCCACTGGTCCTGTGCAAGTCTCACCCTCTGAGGGAACCGTTTTCCACAGTTACTACATTTAAATGGCTTTTTTTTCTTGTATGAATCCACTGATGAGTACTAAGTGCTGATTTCTGGGAAAATTTCTTTCCACACTTGTTACAATTAAATGGATCCCATCCAATATGCCTTAAAAAGGTGTCCTAAACATGCAAAACGTTCCCCACAATCTGTACTTGCATGTTTTTCTTTTCTGTGTAGCTTCTGATATTCCAACAGTTTACCTGAACAAGTAAAGCTCCTCTCATTGTCACTGCATGTAAAAGTATTTTTTCCTCTATGAATACACTTGTGCTGAAATAGTTGATTCTGCTGAGTAAAGCTCTTCAAGCAGTAGTTGCATTTATAAAGACTCTCAGCTCATGTAAAAACTTTGAAAGGCAGATTTTTGCTAACATCATAGCACAGAAGAATCTCATTCTTAATACACGGTGTAGTCAAGTTTACTCCAACATTTGGCTTATATTCTGTTATTTTAGTTTGTAAGTTCATGGTGCTGGCTTTCTTCTGTATGTAACCTGCCACATAATAATGCTAATGACTGTATCAGCTAACTGTGCCTGCGTTGAATGAGTGAAAGATACTTAAGTGTGAAAGCCTTCTCCCCTTTCCTAACTATAAATTGTTTGTCAGTTCTGTGAGTTTGCTGATGCTGTAAAAGTTCTGTAAATCTACATCCACATCCATACAAGTATAAGATGGTTCTAATATCTCCCAATGGTCTGGAATGCTATCCATGCACAAATATGTATTTTTGGGCTCAGATGAGTTACGTTATTTTTGTTATTTTTGTTATTGAACTTTCTGCAGATCCATTATGATTTTTCTGATATTGAGACAAGTTACCTAATCATGTGAAAGTCCTTCCACGGACGTTACATGGAAACGGCTTTTTCCCTGTATGAATCCACTTGTGCTGCATTAACCTAACCTTTAGAGCAAAGGATTTCCCACATTTACTACATTTGAAAGGCTAGTTCCATGTGTAAATCGACTGGTGGGTGATGAGTGCAGATTTCTTTGTGAATGTTTTTTCACAAGTACTTCATTTAAAATGTTTTTTTACCTGCATGAACCCACTGGTGTCGTAAAAGGTGCCCCATGTGTGAAAAAATGCTTGCCACAATCCAAACAGGTACATTTCTGTGTCTGATGAATTTGTTGATGCTTGCAAAGGTTATCTTGATGTTCAAATTTCTTTCCATTCTTTCCATGTAAGCTGATTCTCACCAAGTTGCACTCAATGATGCTGTTACTGCCTTACTTTCTGTGTAAAACTCTTTCTACAGAAAGTGCATCGAAAAGCTTGAATTCTCAGTGGTGGGTATTGAGTTCTGTCACTTCTCTAAAACCCCTTCCGCAAGTGCTACATGTAAAAGTTTTTTCTCTTCTATGAGTTAGCTGACGCCGTACAAAATATAGAAAACATGTAAAACCTCTGTTGCATTCTGCACACTTATATTTTTCTCCTTTGTGTGCCTTTTTGTGACCTGAGAGATGATCTAGCTGTTTAAATCACCTCCCACAGTCTTTACATATAAAAGGCTTCAAACACTTTTTAATTTCTCAAAATCTTTTGGGTTTCTAATACTATGATGGGAATGGACCCCATTCCTAAGTCAGAGTACGATTAAAGTTCATGAAATTAGTATTGTTTCACTCTTTAATGTCAACCAAAAGTGCTCTTCGCAGCACCCGCAATGTGCCCAGTAATGACATCTGCAATTCATATGGAATTACATGTATTGGTAGCATATCTAAATATGACTGTAGACTCTTTTGTACAACTTGTTGCTCCCACTACTATTGGAACTATCTGGATATCTTTCTTCCACACTGATCTTATTCCTACTTGCAAATCCTGATATTTTATGTCTCTCTGTGTACACAAGACATTGTAGTCACTGGGTGAAGCGATTTCAATGATCAATGCTACTTTTGTCTTCTTTTCTTGTACCACTATATCCGATTTTCTAGCATCTGTCTTTTGAACTGTTGGTAATGGATAATCCCATGTGATGTAGACTTCATCATTTTCTATGATGCTTTGTGGCTCATGTTTCCAGTATTTTTCAGCCAATTCAATTATTCAATACCGTAATGTTTGCACAATCCCCAGTGGAACAGTCTCGCCACATTATTATGCCTTTCAGTATACAATCCTTCAGCCATTAGTATGTCACAACCAGCAACGAGGTGCGCAACTGTTTCTAATTTTTTTTGCAAAACCTACATTTGTCTGTTTCTCCCATATGTTCAATGGACTTCATAAACCAACCTGTACATAGCCTACTATTGTGTGCCACCAATATTAACCTTTCATCTCTTGGTTTGAATTCGCCTCTCCTTAACCATTCCTGCATTCGGTCCTGATCAACATGAGGTCCTTCCAGAAGGTTTCTATACTTGCAGCTATATTTCTGCATTTTCCACATTTCTTGCCTTCTCATATGATCCTTCACCCTATATTCTTAAGTTTCTGCCTGATTTTTATCTACTTCTGGTTTGATTTCCATTCTGCTAGACTGCTACATCTCACCCATATGAACCCACTGATGCTGTGTAAGTCTTACTTTCTGTGTGAAACTTTTCCAGTAGTAATTACATTTATAGGGTTTTAATTTATGGTCATTTTTTTCAGCATCTAGTTTTTATTTATTTATTTATTTTATTTCAGTTTGATGACTGAGAAGTCCACTAGGCCTAGAAGAGCCCGTTTTCAGTGGAAGCCCAGGGAGAAAAGCTCCAGTAACAATATACAAAACACACATATATACATTATAGTTGTATACAAAGCAGTGTGACCAATTACAGCATGCTTAGGATACAGTGAAATAGACAATAGGCATAATAGTTATAATACACACATGTAGAGCACATACAGGTAATAGAAACATTGGAGGACAATTTTTGTATGTACAAAGCTAGAGTACAAATTTTGTTGTGATAAATTACAGTATTTGATATAAGCAGATGTAAACAAGGTTAACCATAGTGCAATAGGAGAGTGTTCTGTGCAGGTAAAACAAAGTGATGATAGGCAGAGTGGTGGTGTGAGTGACAGAAAGTGATGATAGGCAGAGTGGTGATGTGAGTGACAGAAAGTGGTGATAAACAGAGTGGTGGTGTGAAATTAGGGTAAGGTGGGTGGGGGATTTGATTGACAACAAGCGGTAAACTGAATTCACTCCTGAATGAGGGCACACTTCCTCCTGGATGAGTATGTTGGTCTGACTTAGTAAATGGCAGAAGTGCAATGTCTGTTTCACATGCAGCACAGTTAGGCACCTGTTCAGAACTAATCTTGAGGTGGTTACTGAAAGGCTGTTGTGTGAAATTCATTTAATTGTTGGTATACAGAGCAAGTCACTCTCTATTAAAAGGCTGAAGACAAGCCACTGAACAGGGTTGTGATATATTTTTGCAATAATCACTTTCTAATGTTTCATCCAGTTTGTTAATTGAATGCACAGCTGCAGATCTATGTTTTTCTCACAAGTGGTGACCATAGGTAGATCTAGTTCTGAGTGGCCTCGTTGCTGTATTTGCAGGCTACCTGTCAGATTCCTACCAGATTCAATGTACTGCAGCTGGTGCTGCGGTAGCGTTGTTGCCTCACATTAAAACGCTGTCCTGTTCGATTCTCAGCTAAAGCGTCTTCTGTGTGGAGACATGCGTGAATGGGCATACCTTCGTTGAAGGTTGTACGTCAGGGCTGGCAACTCGGTACGTAAAAATCTGCTGCCAATCATTCGCGGACCGGAGTTCCGCTGTGGCGACCCCTAACTGGAAAAAGCCGAAAGATACAAGTCTTTCTCACATTTAGTAAGTTGTGAATCTAGAATTAAAGACATTAAAAAAAATGATTATGCACTGTTTGAAATGAGCAACTTTAAAGAAATAGTGAGAACACCATACAACCTCATAAACCATATTAAAATGTTTTATTAAGCCAGCACATGCACATGGTGCCAACTGTATTAATGACACTTAGTAATTATTTTCCTTCATAACAATAAACTATCTAATAACGAAATACAAAAACACAAGTATTCCGGGGTGATGAATATTCATTATATTCACATATCTCTTCACAGGAATTCCCATGAAATGGAAGCAACAAGTGGTGACTCTGCAACAGCAGAATCTGATGCAGTAAAATATAAGCCTAATTAATTGCACTTCACTATACTGTAACTGCCAATACAACTAAACTTACTACCCTGCAGCCAAAACAAGTTGCTGTTTTACAGATTTTACTAAACTAACATATAACTGTCTAAAGAAAAGCAATTAAATACCCAGTTTTGTGTGTGTGTGTGTGTGTGTGTGTGTGTGTGTGTGTGTGTGTGTGTGTGTGTGTGTGTGTGTGTGTGTGTGTGTGTGTGTGTGTGTGTGCGTGTGTGTGTATGTGTGTGTGTGTGTGTGTGCTCATTTCCCATGCACTGGCATAATCCCCAACCGTCTCCATAGGAAAGAATACTGCCATTAAGCAGTCCATCCCTCCTAGCTAGCTGGGCCTTTTGGTGATTCAGTTAAATTTCAGAAGTGTGGATGCCAACATTATAAGACAGAAACCCTGATAACGTATATCAACTGCATTTTACTTTACTCAAGATGTGTTCAGTCATAAACTCCACCTTCTCCTACAGTTTAACTCAACTCTTAGGTTGCTTTTCTCCCTGTAATATGATGCCAGTACTGTATAGGAAACCTGCTTGTACTTTATAAAACTTTCATTTCCTCATTTTGGTATCAAAGGAAGGGAAAAACCACCTATTTTATTTTAAGCTTAACTTTTCACATGAGTTGCAGTGGAATTTGTTTACACTTGCATGACTTACCACAGACACAGAGAAATAGGTAGTCAGGAGCTCAGGAGATGTAAACAACAAAGAGAGGTGTGAAACTGTTTTCCATTGTCTTTCCACTGTCTTTATTGCAGACAGGACAAGAACTTATACTGATTCACAGCTGCTTCTAATGTAGCCGTGCCTTCAATGCAAAAGAGAGCAATTAAATCGGTCAGTGATTCAAAGGCAGTTATCACTTCTTTTGACACCCCTGCCCAGAAAACCACAGTGAAAAACTTCTCTAAAGCAAATTTCACACTCCTCAAAACCGAGGTGGAATCCTTCAAATCCCCCGGGCCTGTGGAAAATACGGCCCAGACCGCAGAATCCTTTATAAATGCATTCTATGAACACCTTCAGGAATGCATGGATCATGCAATCCCAAATAAAACCAAGACCCAATCCTCCAAAGGCAGACGACCTGTCTGGTGGACCCCAGCCATAAACAAACTATACAATAGAAGAAGGAAGCTACTACATGATAGAGCAAAATCCCAAAAAGGGAAGGCATCTCTGATCAGTATTAGCAAAAGGGCACTCATACAATTGTCAAAGGCCAGCTTCAAGAGAAAAATTGCACATGACACTAAGGATAATCACAAGGCTTTCTTTAGTTATGTTAGGAACCTGGCTGGGAATTCCCAGATATGCTCAGAATTAGTCCAAAATGACAAAAAATACACTGATCCCACAGCCATTGCCAACATCCTAGCTGACAGGTTCAGTGCAAACTTCTCCCCCCTCCCCACCAAAAGGGCAAATATCTATCCCAGCAGAGTGCTGCCCCCCTGACATCTCAGATGCTCAGGTGGGAGTCGCCCTCTCCAAAGCAAAAAACACAGCATCAATGGAACCAGACGGTGTCCCAGGCTGCGTTCTACATGAACTCCAAGAAGAGCTAAACCCAAACATAAAACTACTGTTCAATCTCAGCCTTACTACAGGATATGTACCCAAAGAGTGGCGTACAGCAACAGTGGTCCCTCTCCACAAAGGTGGTGCCTCAATGGACCCTGGAAACTATCGCCCCATAAGCCTGACTAGCTTGGTCTGCAAAGCTATGGAAAGGATCATCATGGACCTCATAAATAAAGATATTGGGGACCTACAGACACTGGATCCTACCCAGTTCGGCTTTGTTAAGGGCAGATCCTGCCTCTTAAACCTGGTTGACTTCTTTGAAACAGTCACCAAGGCCATTGACGAAGGGAAGGTGGTCTACACAGCCTATCTGGACCTCGCAAAAGCCTTCGATACAATACCCCACTCGGGCATTATAGATAAGCTCACCAGCTTAAATATAAACCCCTATGTCACTAGATGGGTTGCAAACTGGCTCAAGGACAGAACCCACATGGTTAGAATTGCTGGAGCCATGTCAGACTCCAAACCAGTTACAAGTGACGTCCCACAAGGCTCAGTCCTTGGACCTCTCTTGTTTGGTATATATTTCTCGGAGGTACAGGCCAACACGGAAGGACTGTGGCTGACCAAGTTCGCAGATGACTACAAACTGGGCGCCATAATCGACTCTCCAGCCGACACAAGCATCCTCCAAAAGGGCCTCATAGAAACAGACAACTGGTGCCAGAGCCATGGCCTCAAGCTAAATGCCAAAAAGTGTATAGTCATCCCCTTTGGCAAAAAAAAGTGCCCACAAATTACCACATAGGTGGTAATCCATTAAGTACAGAAGAAGTAATTAGGGACCTGGGGACCCAAGTTGATAGCAATCTCTCATTTGACAACCACGTGGCCAAAGTGGTTAGAAAAACATTTTATATAGCCCACCTAATCATGAAGGGATTCACATCTAGATTAGGGGAGGTCATCGTGCCTCTTTACTCATCCCTCATCAGGCCCATAATCGAGTACAATGCCCCTTTTGGGATGTACCTTGCCAAACACCTGCAGCAACTGGAAAGACCCCAAAAGTACCTCACCAAGAGGATCAAAGGGCTCAAACAGATGCCATCTGCTGCCCGGTTAAAGAAACTCCAGCTCTACTCAGTGGCATACCGCCTGCTCAGAGGTGACCTGTGCCTGACGTATAAGGCCATGTCCAACCTGGAATTAATGGACATGCTGAACCTCAGAAAATCCAAATCCCATCGAGCTACACGCTCGAGAGACTTGAACCTCAGCACTGAAATAAATAGGACATGCTGGAGGGACAGATTCATAACCCAGAGGCTCCCTTCACTATGGAATAAAATCCCAGTCCAGGTTAGGCAGAGTCCCTCATTGACTGTCTTCAAGAGGAGTCTTGATGAGTGGATGGGAGATCATAGGTTTACCCCGGGTATCACTTCTGTGTCACTGTTAGACAGAGGCACAGTATACTAAACTCGAAAAAGGGCATAGCAAAATTAATTTAAAATGGGTGATGAAAGCCAAACATACTCTGGCTAGGCTTATAAATGCCCTAGGGCAAATAGCCTAGTATGAACCTATGAACCTATAAGCAGCATACAGTATTGAAATGCTAAGCTTTAAACTTTAAATGTTTATTTATACTACTTTACATTTTAAGATGACTTGAATGTACTATCAAAGGTGTCTGTCTCATTTACAGAAAACTCAGAAAATAGTTTTTCTTATAATTCTTGTAAACTATCAGCACATTTAGCAAAGCGTAGGGGGAGGCGCTGTCAATTCATCTTGGACTACAGAAAGATACTTTGAATAAAGGTCTGCAATTTAGTAACTGTTTTGGTTGCAGCTGTTTAGGTTCATAGGTGTGTACTAGGCTAATGGCCCAGGGGCCTTTACAAGCCTAGCCATAGGATTACCCTGGCATCGTGCCACCGACCTTAGTTCCCAGTGCCTCTGTCGAGTAGAGTCACTGGAGTTATCCGCGGGGAAATTTTGTATTTCCCCTCCACTCATCAAGATTTCTCTTGAAGAGGGTCAGCGAGCTGCTCTGCTTGACATGTATAGAAAGTCTATTCCATAGCTTGGGCAGTCTCCAGGTTATAAACCTGTCCACCAGTATTTTCTGCTGATTGTGGTAATGAGGTTGAGGTCTCTGGAGGGTGTGGTACGGAGAGATTTCTTTAGATGTAGCATTTCTAACAGAGCTGGGTCAGACATGGCTTTGTAAATCAAGCAGGGATCACCTCTAAGTAGGCAATATGAGACAGAGAATAGTTGGAGTTTTCTGAGTCTTTCCATATCGGACAAGTGTTTAAGGCCTAGGACCCTCTTTGTGAGGTACTTTTGTGACCTCTCCAGTTGCTGCAGATGTCTAGTGAGATACATGCCAAATGGGGCATTGTACTTGATGATTGGCCTAATGAGGGGAAGGGTAGAGACAGACAATCACCTCCTTCTTCCTGGATGCAAAACCCTTAGTAATGAGATGTGCCACATAAAAGGACTTTCTGACCACAGTGGCAATATGGTGATCAAAAGAGAGGTTGTTGTCAACCTGTGTTCCCAGATTTCTTAAAATGCATTCTGTGTTCAGTGGACTACTGTCAATGTGATAATTCATGGGAACTGGGTTTTTCCCAAATGGGATGATGACACATTTTTGGCATTGAGTTAAAGCCATGGCCCTGACACCAGTCGGTCTCAGTGAGGCCATTCTGTAGGATGTCAACATCACTTGGGGAGTTAATAATACCTCCCAACTTGCAATCGTCTGTGAACTTTGTCAGCCAGACTCCCTTTGTGTTGGTCTGGACGTCAGAGAAATAGATACCAAACATGAGAGGACCCAGGACCGAACCCTGTGGGACTCCATTCTTGACTAGTCAGCAGTCTGACTTAGAGTCAGCTACTTTCACACTATGGGCTCCATCTGTGAGCCAGTTTGCAACCCACCTAGTGATATAGGGGTTGATGCCTAGCTTAGTGAGTTTTTCTATGATTCCTGAATGGGGAATGGTATCAAAGGCATTGGCCAGATCAAAGTAGGCTGTATGAACCACCTTGCCTTCATCCATAGCTCTGGTGACTGACTCAAAGAAGTCGACCAAGTTGAGCAGGCATGATCTAGCCTTCACAAAAGCAAACTGTGTGGGATCCTGAGTTTGGAGATTCTCTATATCCTTGTTTATTAGGTCCATGATGATGCGTTCCATAGTTTTGCATATTAGACTCATCAGGCTAATGGGGCAATAGTTCCCAGGGTCTGTAGTCACTCCTGCTTTGTGGAGAGGGATGACTGTAGCAGAGCACCATTCGGTAGGGACAAAGCCTGAGTTGAGGCTGTGATTGAACAGGGCACACAGGTGAGGTGCCAGTACACTCTGTAGTTCATGCAGAACACAGCCAGGGATATTGTCAGGTCCCATAGAAGCTGTATTCTTGGCCTTGGACAGTGATGTTTTAATGTGTGCAGCAGTAATACTGGGTGCCTGGAAATCTACTGGTATTGTGATTGGTACTTTGGGGGGAAGGGGTAAAGTTGGCACTGAATCTGTTTGACAGTATATTGGCAATATCTGTTGGCTCAGTACAGGAGGTACAATTGTACAGTAGCTCAGAGCAAATCTGGGTATTGCCATGGAGATTCTTTACATAACTGTAGATGGCCTTGTGTTTGTCTTTATTATCTGCTGCAATTCTGTTTTCATAGCTAGCTTTAGATGATTTGATGTGGGATCTCAACTTTTTGTTGAGGCTGATAAGGGAGTTCTTCCAGTCTTGGGACTTCACCTTATTCCACATCAGTTTCCTCCTTCTGTTGTAGAGTTTGTTTATGGCAGGGGACCACCAGACTGGCTTCCTTTTTTTTGGAGGAGAGCATCTTGGTTCTATTGGGTATGGTGAGATCCATGCATTTGTGTACGTGTTCGTGCAGTGCACTGGTCTATGATTCAGTGGTCATGTGACTATTCTCCATTTGCATGGGTGGCATGAAGTTAGCCACCTCTGTTTTGAGGAGCCCAAAGTTAGCTTTGGAGATGTTTTTCATGGTGGTTACCTTTGCGGGGGAGGGGGATGTGGATTTCCAAGGTGATTAGTTTGTGGTTGGATCTAACCAGGGAGGAGTTGACTATTGGTGTAGATCAATGGTCGCCCATGTTAGTAATGACCAGGTCAAGGATGTTGCTACCTCTAGTAGGGGTAAGAACGCACTGGTCCAGGGCGTTGGAATTAATGAACTCCAGCAAACATTGGGCAAGTGTATTGGTACATGAGTAGTTTTCCCAGTTAATGGAGGGGTAGTTGAAGTTGCCTAGTATGAGAGTATTAGGTTGGATGCGAATATTCTTCAGGGTGCTTAGGAATGTGGAGTCTGAGTCTTGTAATACTTTAGTATACTACAAATGCTCTCTGTTAAGCTCTGCTAAGACCTGCTGAGCACCGCATAAACACAATAACAGCTGAAAAGGTTTATGCACTGTTCAGCTCTGCTTATCTGGTTTGTGCACTGCTAAGCATATGGGTCTTTGGGTATTTCCAATATGGTCTGTTATGCAATAAGTGTGCAAGTAGAACTGTTTTGCAAGAAATTAATTATGACAACTGTTGTGTAATAAAAACATGAAACAATACCAATATCTGCATGAAGGTATAGCCAATAAAATCTGTTGTGCAATAAGTGTGGATTCAGAGCAGTTTTCCAAGAAATGCATTATGACAATTATTCTGCAGTAACACATCAACCAATACCAATAACTACAAGGTAAATTGTGTACATCAGGAAAGTCTTGTTTTAACCATTGCAGTTGAGCTATATGTATTCGGTCTGCGAGTTAAGGTGCTGTAGTCAAGTATAATGGTGTAATAGCTGTAGACTGCAAATATAATGGCTGCCAAATAAATTGTTTAACACATATAGTACCATTCATGGCCAATTCAAGGCCACTATTGTTCACATAATGCTCTGTCATCCACAAACAGCAGGTAAGCAAGGTATATGGGTGAGGTAGCCCACTCCATGATCTGATTGTTTGTCGACTTCACAGATATTTAAACCTACTAACAATATATTGTGTACACCTGCAGTCTATATGGTAATGTATAGGTTACCTACTATCTCTGTCATGCTTGTACTTTATGCATGTGTGTTCTACTGTCACGGCAAGGTATGATAAAACTGTAGTTGTACTGCCGGGTCATATTTTCTTTCCAGGTAAGCTGTAGGCAAATTGCAACTAATCAATAATCAGCAATGACTGAGTAGCTCAGTTTGTTAAATGCACTGTATGAAGTGCACTTTAACACACACAGACCAGGGCTCAAATCCAGTGCTAGGTTTCACTACATAATGCCCACAACTTCTTTTTCCACAGAAAATACAGGCAAATGGGTGGAGTAGCCTATATTATCAATAAATAATTGCATTTTTAGATGTCACAGACTGTGTGAATCATTATAAAGAATGTGAAAATACAGCATAAAAAAGGAAATAAATATAATAAAATAAAGTGAACTACATAACATATGTATTCTTGGTATGGTTGTATGCCTGGGGTGTCTGTAAAAGTGTTGCTGCATCCAATTCATACATGGCATGCAGATGTCCTGTGCAGTCACTGCTATTGGGTTTTATCCCCATGCTGCCAAGCAAGGCATTATAGTTGTTTAATTTCCGTACTGTATACATAAATGACTCCCAAGTGTCACACTGTCACGTAATGTAATTAGTAGTGTGTAATCCCTCTGTCACAAGTTTATCATTGACATGATTACATAAATAGTAGAGTACCAATGCATCAGCCCACAGTACACCTTGGTAGTTATATAGGTCCACCTGAGGTGCATGTGTTCTGTGTAGTTGTGTAACCGCTGTTGTTACTGTTTTAGCTTGAGAGGTTTGTATGTGCTACAGCAGCTATAGGAGACTTGCACACATAAAGAAAGGACAGGCACCCAGTTTCCAGCATAGCCACCTTTGGGGCAGTGAAGGAGCAGTGTCGACTGCCCATGGGTGGGGACCTCAGTCATGCTGCTGCTGTCTGGAGGCACATGCATCTCTGATTCCACAACACCCTCCCCCCTCCCCATCCAAGGTGTTTACCCCCCTCATGTGGTATGACCTCCCTGTCTGCCATCTTGTCTGTCATGTCTGTCTGCTATTGCATTGCCCTATACATAGCTCTCCATTATGCATGTGTCCACTGGACACAACTAATGTGGTTAAATTGGCTTGACAACACATTTATGTTGTCCCCCCCCCAGGGTTTGAGAATCCAAATTCATCTACAAAATCTGTCAAAATGCACAGCTGTTGCTGTACAAGAAATGGATAGCTATGGTTCTTTTCTACACCCTTCCTGCATATCCCTGCCTGCTGTTCACTATGTTTCCCCCTGCTTGCCCACATTTGACCCTCTCATACCACCCCCTTTTCTTTGCTTTATATTTTTTAGCACAAATTTGGGCAGATTTGCGCAGAGCGGTGCAACACAGTGAGCCGCTTCACTTAGCTCAGCTTAAATGAGCTTTAAAGAGTGCTAATGTCTATATGTGTCTATGACAGTGTTACTCACATGTAGAAAATAAACACCTCAAACAAGTCTCGAACCCAGGCCCCGCTCAACTATAGCATAGTGCATTAATCCACCATGCCAAACAGGTTTTGGGCTGCACAGGTGTTTCCAGCAATACTGACTACTACCTACTGTCATTAAGCATGTAAATGCTATATAAAAGGAATGGGAAAAAAATAGAAGTGTACCTTGGACCCTGGTGCAATAATACACCAGGGGACAGCCAAAGATATACCAATGGATGTACTTGAGGCCTATGATAGCAGGTATATGTGGCCTTTTATCATCAACTTGTGGAAAGAAACCGGCTAAGGCAGCTATGGCAAAGTACATGTACAACTGGGACCCTGGTGCAGAAATACAACCAAATAAAGCCACACGCATACTCATGGATGTAGAAATGTCTCTAACAGCCTCTATATGTGCACATATATCTTGCAAATACACAGGCTTTTGCAGTGTTTCAGTAGCTCAGTCTGTTAAATGCTTTGCAGGCAGTACATTTTGCCACACACAATCCTGGGTTCAATTCCAGTTTTGTGACGCACATTAATTACATTATTGTGTAGACAGCAAGTAATGACTGTGTCTTGCAGTCTTAATCCACACAGTTTACTGCTACTTAATTAACTGCTACCCAGTTTTGCAAGATAAAGGCCTGCAGACAGAGACACAATGCACATATCCAGGGTCTATATTAGAACACTGAACAACCAAAATTTCGAGTGTTCTAATATCGAACCCTATGAATCAAAAAGTTAAAACACTGAACATTCAGAACAGCAAATTTTTTCCTAGGGAAAAAATTTGCTGTTCCAAAACACATACACACAACACAAGCACACCAAACAGCAATCCACACACATACACCTAAACTCTTATACCTAACCCTACGCTAAACTATACATACACCACTAACTATCCACTTACTTTAACCCAAACCCTAACCCTAAGGTCCGTCACTATCGCACAGTCACCTCACCCGTGCCCTGACCCTAACTCGCCTACCCCGCCCTAACCATCACATCCACACAATCGCATACTTATCTGACCCACGCCCTAACTCTAACTCATCTAACCCGCCCTAACCCTCACGTCCACACAATCGCACACTTACCTGAACCCTACTCGTAACTTTCCACCACAGCACTGAAAATACTGAAGCAACAGAAACAGACAACTGAATTCTTTCCCTAGGAAAAAAATTTGGTTTTCTGTTTCTTCAATATTTTCAGCATTCGCTGAAAATGGGTCGATATTAGAACACTCAAAATTTTGAACGTTTGGTGTTCTAATATAGACCCCATATCCATAGCACCTAACTATATGTTGTCTACCACTCTGTTATTTGCACTGTTGCATAACAGTCGTACCTTATGCACATGCACAGATTGGACTATATAGAATACCCTTACACTGGCTCTGCCATAATGACAGCCATGAGACAGCTGCCACAGTTATACATGCATCTTGCTGTCTAACAGAGTGTTAACAAACCTCCCCTATGTATTGTAGGCTGCAGCAACAGTTGCAGGCTGTAGCATACACAGCTGTATATAAAGGTAGCTGCTACAAAACGACTATACCTCCCAACCTCCTAGAGCAAGGGATCTGCACACAGCCATACTTACTGAGGGGAGGTAAAGGTCCAGAGATAGGGACATGTTCAACAGTTTTCCCCTACAAGGATAGTAGGTTGATAGAATAACACTTAGTGCATTAGCATGCATATTCTGCTGGGTATTAAGTGTGACACTCACATGTCTCTCTTCCCTTACTGACATCAACCCACAATGCCTGCCAGTGAACTGCCAGGTAACCACAATGTTATGGGATATTGACCAAACATATGAGGCAAAACTGTTCACATACTTCACAAATCTATACAGTGGACAGTATTTGTACCTACCCTCTGTGATGCTGTAGTCTCCACACCTCAGTAATATCCATCACAATAAGTAAGAAAGAGGCCAAGGCCTACATGAAGGCTTTATATATTGCACTGTGGTGGCATGTCATTGGCTACTGATACTGCAATTCAGCTGTTTTGGGTGCTATTAACAGTTCTGAGCCACTGACTGGTGCACAGGCAATTAGCTGCTAATGAGCATTACCTTCAAAAGGCAAGCAACCAGTGCTGGGGAACAGGTCTGTATGAGATTTCAGGCACACAGTGTATGTTACAGGTTTTTTCAGAGGAAATATTCAGACATGGAATACTGCACCCTACCAGGCATGTCCATATTTCTTCTTCAGATGTCTCCTGCTCCACCTGTTTCTCCTTAGTTCAGGGACTCATTATTCCATCATGCTATGGCATTGCCCATGTTGGGTTTTCTGCACTAAATCCTTCACTTCAGAGGTATTCCATAACTTCAGTTTTTGTTTGTTTAACGTCTACCTTACTAATTCTCTGATGTACATTCTCCCTTTGTTTTATTATTTCTATAGTGAAATTTTCAAAATCTGGGTGCCTTTGTCTGTATTTCTATTCAAGCAACTTTGGAGATGCTTTTTATATTGATTACTTTGGCCTTCTCCTTTGCATAAAATCACCATATCAGATCTATTTTTTTCTTTCTCATATCCACATTTCTGTTTTATACCTTTCAAAAATCTTTGGGGGTTGCTCTTCATATTTTCCTACTTCTTCTGTCACCTTTTTCAGGCAGCACAAAATATCTCTGCGTATAAAATGTTTTTTCTTGGATCAATTGTATTAATGAAAGCAAAACTGCATCTGAAGCATTTAACAGTTTTTTTTTTCTTTCCTCTAATTTCTCTCATAATCTAAATATCTTCTATCTGAAAATTCTTGTCATCTTGCATAATAGTAACAATCCATAATTTTTTCTTTTCACAATAGTCCAGTCTGTCATCTTTATGGCTCCTTTTTGCCTGTCACTTTTTGTGGTATTTATGGACTACTACTTTCTTTTGCAATGGGGGGGGGGTCATCCACCCCCTGAGCCTGGTCTAACCTCATAGAAGGGATGTTTCCATTTCTTAAAGATTTTACACTGTCCTTTTTCCAGTCCTGGCACCAGTGTGCACACCAGGATTCGGCACTTTTTTAATTTTGGGACTTGTGCACCTAGCTGTCATTTTTTATTTTTTAACCTACCTCTCTCCATGGTATATGCTGTATAAGGTACATCCCCGGATTCATGAATCCTCTGTGTAAGACTTAATAAGTCTTACTCGGAGGCTGCAGTTGAACAGTATGATGTCAGCATGCCATGAATAGTCATGAGGGCACGCTGACTCAACCGTAACTCTTACATAGACCGAGTATGAAAGCAGGGGGCGTGTCCGACTGCTGAACAGTCTAAATGTCCACGCCCCTGCAAGTGTAGTAAAAGCAAAATGTCAACACATAAGAGCGAGTTCGCTCAAATGTACTTGCACCCAACACCACACTCCTTGACACTGTAAACCCCCATCACAGTTATAAAAAGTAAAATATTTAATTTTTTTTTTAAATCCACAGTATAGCTGCATTTGCGCGTGTGTGCGCGGGTGTGCCCATTGCTTAGCTATAGTTAGCAATTCTGACATGGAAGAGCATAAGAAACAATGTTTATGCAAATCACACCAAATTGCAATGGCGTAATGGTAGAGAGTATGCACAAAGAGGAGGCATTCACGGCTCGAGTCCCACCACTCCCCTTCTTATTTATGTTTAAATCAGTATTTGAAATAATACCAGACATATGATTAAAATTTTATTAAAAGCAGTGACATGGGCCAATGTATCAGTGAACAAAATATATATTTTTAAAGGACCCAGATATAGAATAGCCTGCTGTTAAGCAATGCTTTACCAAGCTAAACACAGGTGCCCATAGTTAAATAGCGCTTTACCCAGCTAAACAGAGTTGCCCATAGTTTAATAGCGCTTTACCCAGTGCAATAGAGTTGCCCAAAGTTTAAAAGCGATTTACCCAGCGCAATGTGTTTGCGTGGACGTGCACGCCGCACCAACCAGGGCACGGTAGGACACCGGGGAGCAACGTAGAGCTAGGTTGCTTAAATGCAGCCACACCTCCTAGCCTGTCTAGACAGTATTAAAATATACGAGTGACAAGGATCGAACCCAGGACACTGTGCATCATAATCAAAGCACAGAACCACTAAGCCATGACAGCTTAGGAGAAACAGCCACTATTAGCATACATATACTTAGAAATGATAGATTAACCATTACTAAGCAGGTCTGCAGTCAGCTTAGAATTCTCAAAAATGGCCATTCACAAAAAAGTGCAGGAAATGCGGCATATTTAAGCCCCATCGGCGGGAATACTCGCCATAACTGATTGTGGTACCCATTTGCAGTCAGGATGGCAGGTGTCGGAGAGGGCAATCGCTTTAGAGTGCAAAGGTGGGGCATTGAGGAGTCCAAATATATGGTTTGGCTCCTAGTCCACCAACATGAAGGCCGGCTCATGCAGGGCCAGGTTCAATGGGGAGCATACAAGGCAGAGGCGTGGAACCAGTTGGCACATGATCTTACCAGTGCCACAGGTATTCCTAGGACTGATGAGCAGGTCCGTCACCACCATGCGGACCTGAAGCGATGAAAGGAGGACCAACTGAACCAATGGATCCAGGAGGCCCATCAGATACCCAATGCCCCACTACTGAGTAAGTATCCTTGTAATTAAGTATGTAAGAAATGCTATCCTAGCCTATAGTATGGATAGGTATGTTCCAATATCCCTTCATTTATATTACAGCTGCAGGTGTTCGTTCTGCGAATCAGCAAGCCTATGCTAATAGGCTGGTAAGGCTGCGCCACCAGGCAGGTTAGTAATTATTCAGCTGGTATTATTATAGAATATAAGTGAGACAGCCTGTAAAAGAGTTCAGTGTTGTAACCCAGTAATAAAGGTCAAATAAGCCTAGAATAAAGTTTCTGCTAGTATTCTAAGATCAGATAAGTGATGCAGCCTGAAAAAGAGTATTGTAATCCATTAATAAAGAGTAAACAAGTCTCAAATAGAGTTTCCACCTGTATTGTAATATCAGATAACTGCTTCAGCCTGAAAATGAGTGTTGTAATCCATCAATAAAAGACAGACAAGTCATGAATACATCCTTGTATATACTGACATATGAAATAAGTGAGTCAGCTGGAAAGGATTGTTGTAACCCAGTAATAAATGTTAATAAAGCCTGGAATTAAGTACCATCCTGAGATGTAAATATAAAATAAGTGAGAGAGTGTGAGAAAGAGTTTGAAGCTACCAATAAAGGTGTAAGAAGTCTGGAATAAAGGTATACTGGGTATACTGCATGCACTACATAATGAAATGAATGAGACAGCCACAACCAAAGAGTGAAATGTTTTTAATAAAGTACAATACCTGGACTGTGTCCATCCCACATTTTGGATATGTTGTTGTACCCTTGCATTATGGAGATAGTATAGTTGTATGAAATGCTGAACATCCACAGTTGTCTAGGCCCATATAAACTGGCTGATGGGAATGCCAGTATCTTCGAAGAATATTTATAGTTCTCAACTGTTTCATGTATAGTATGTACATGTTAATCCAGTACATGAGCAGCTTGTGCTTGTGATCCCACAAATGTCAGTGTGTTGCTAGAACTGTACGTAACTGTTTCAAATGTAGCCGGATACTTTACCTGAACACAGCCAGATATGAACATATATGAATATAAATGGAATGTATATTAATGTAGCAGTAGCATCTCCATCACTAACATTTCTAAGGTTACATACAGGGAACTGTACTAATACATGTAGGGGATATATATCTGTATCTAGTAGGAATGTACAGTATACATATAGGTATTTTAAGTTGTTAATGTAATATTATACCCCCCTATGTTATGTTCACAAATGATGCCATTCCACACCAAACTGGGTATGTGTATTCACAATTAATTCCTATGGACATTTGTCCTGTTGGTTTATACATATCTGCATGTACGTTGATGCATGTGCCCTGTTCACATATCCAAACCTGATGGCCTGTTGCCACCAATCAACCCTGCATGCTGTTGGAATGTCCACTGTTGCTCTAAATATGCATGTGTTATGCTTGCTGTTCAACGTTTGGAATTCATGTGTGTTTGGTTAATGGGAATACTAATGCATGCTGTTACAACTAATTTGGAATGGTGTTGTTTGTTACTAACCCAAAATGCCATTAAATACTGCTAAACATAGGACAACTGGGAAGGCGGGTCCCAGCGGACCCACCTCTTCCACCTCATCTGGCAATTGCACCTGGCACCAGTGCCCAGCCCGGGACCTCCTCCTCTGGTGGCCCTGTGCCACCTTCGGGTGGAAGCACTGTAGGGGATGGGGCAAGCCCCCCCTCTGCAAGCGTGGCCGGAGGAGAGCCTCCACTCACCCGCCAAAGGGTCTGGGCTGTGGTGCGTAGTGAGAGCAGGCGTTCTGTGACAGATCCCCTAAGCCAGCTTGAGGAGAGAGTGGCGCAGCTCATGGATGTAACTGTCCCTCCTATCCAGCCCCCAGCACAGCCTCAGCGTGGGCTGTGAAGGTGCAGTGGTAACTGCCCATGGGTGGGGATCTCAGTTCCACTGTTGCCATCTGTGGGCTCATGGACTTGCGATATCCAAACATCCGTCCCCATCAATTGTGTTTACCCACCACATGTGTCATACTCCACCCCTGTATGTGTCTTGTTTGTCTTGTCTGTTAACCTCCCCAACCCACCTCCCCCAATATTCCTACTTCCTTTACCTCACATTCCACTCTTACCTGAAAAAAAAAAGGAGCAATCTGTACCCGCAAAAAAATTACGCCCCATACATAGCTGCCCATTTCACACACATGTCTGCTGGACATGTAAACTGATAATTAGAATTGGCTGTACAACATACTATGTTATCCTCACCCCTCTCTCAGGGGTGGAAGGTTTCAAATCTCACTCTAAATTTCAAACATATGCACAGCTGTTGCTGGTAAAGAATTGGGCAGCTATGGGCCTTCCCTACATCCTTCAGGCACATCCCGAGCTTGTTCTCCTACTGTCCTACCCTCTTTGTGTCCCCTTTTTCTCCACTTTCCTATTTCCCCATATTCTTTTCTTTAAAAGAAATTAGCGTGGGTGTTAGCGGGAGTAAGCATTTTTAAGCAGTAGTCAGCTGGTGTGCACTTGTGTGCGCTTAGCTAAGCATAGATAAGCATAGCTAAGCATCGCACAAACTCGCGCAAACCCGCTTACAACTGCTTAAAAGTGCCTTAGTCACTCTGAATGACAAGGCCCTTGTACTGCTCAGCAGCAAAATAAAATATCCTTGTCAGTCTCAAACCCCACACCTTGGACTCACCAGTCTGCATGACATACCACTAAGCCACAGCAGATATGCAATAACTTGGTGCTGCAAGAAATATAACATGCATTAAAAGGAGTGAATGTAAAGGGGAAATAGGAAAGCCAGAGCATTACATTGCAAGAAAGAAATGTAACATGCATTAAAAGGAGTGAATGTAAAGGGAAAATAGGAAAGCCAGAGCAATACATTTCAAGACAGACAGAAATATAACATGCATTAAAAGGAGTGAATGTAAAGGGAAAATACAAAAGCCAGAGCAATACATTTCAAGACAGAAATATAACAGGCATTACAAGGAGTGAATGTAAAGGGAATATAGGAAAGCCAGAGCAATACATTGGAATAACCACTGTTGTATGCTAGTTAATTTCCTAATTCCAAAATAAAGTACATACTCCCATGTATCCAGTGTTAGCATTAGGAGGTGGGAGTAAACTGACACACTGAGAAGAGTGTACTGGAAGAAGCAACAGTCACGTTTCAGTACAACATGCATTTCACCAGCTACAGCCCAGCTGCAAATATGAGAAATATACCAACCTTCTGACTCACACAACAGTGTCCACAGCAAATAAGCATGGTCCCCACCTTGCAAAACTGAAAGACCTACGCCTACCTAACCTATCATTTTATACCAGTGTCCTGAAATCACAGTGAGAACTGCAATTAGCACACAGTAGGCTGCATGCAATTACTAAATGGTGGGCACCAATTGGTGCAGAGGCTATCACATGCACATGTGCAGATACCTACAAAAGCAGTCTGTACTTGCTGTCCACACATGCAATAATATCATTCCAGCATATGGAGAGAGTGAGAGAGCGAGCAAGCGAGAGAGAGAGAGAGACAGACAGACAAGCAAACAAACACAAACAAACAAACAAACAAACAGAGGTGTTTGGAGACACCAAAAAAAAAAATATTTAAAAAGAAAAATAAACGTCAACAGGTACAACAGACAGAGGTTAAGAAATACAAAGGTGAGGTATGTAACAGATATGTATTTGGTGGGATGCGAATGATGTGTCTGAAGGGTACTGTACATACAGTGAACCCTCCATATGTGTGCACAGTCCATATCTATATGTAAATGCAGATGTGCATAGGGCAAGGGACATACTGCAACTGTTAGTGAAGGCTAGACATATATATGTAGTTGAAGGTTGCTATGTGCACATATCTATGTAGGGTGTAGTGTGTGGCATTGAAAACAGCAAGCAGTGCAGGTATATGTCATGTGGTGGTTAAATGCTGTGGGACTGAGACAGTGAGGCCTGCTACAGCTATACGGCCTGAGGACAGCAAAATGCATTCCGCACAACACTGTGCAATATTGTTACAAAATTGTATGTCTCACAACTGTTTAATGATTGATATTCCCAACATGAAAGGTGGCCAGTATATGTGCTTTTATATGTGCATGTATATGTACAGCAATGGATGTTTACAAGTATGTGTATATATACCTGTATATATGTATATATATATATATATATATACATATATATATATATATATATATATATATATATATATATATATATAGAGAGAGAGAGAGATATAAACATATATACAGATATATAGATATGTACATATATAGATATGTAGATATATATATATATATATATATATAGATATATAGATATATAGATATATAGATATATAGATATATGTAGATATATATAGATATATACATATATAAATATATATAGAGATATATAGATATATACAGATATATATGGATATATCCGGATATATATATAGGTATATATATATATATATATATATATATATATATGTAGATATATACATATATATATATATATATATATATATATATATATATATATATATATATATATAGAGAGAGAGAGAGAGATAGATATGTATATATATATATATATATATATATATATATATGTATATATATATATATATATATATATATATATATATATAAATATATATATATATATATATATATATATATAGAGAGAGAGAGAGTGTGAGAGAGGGACGTACTGCAACAGGTGCCTGGTGACCAACGCATTGACTGAACACCAGTGTTGATACTGCAGTACCATACCCCATTCCAAAACACTTTACACACTCACTACCAGATAGGTGGTTGCCTGCCCAACACTGAAGGTGTCAGAAGGGAGCATGGGACACTGTGTACAGTAGCCTCCCCTCTGATAATCATAGTTCCACACTAGTCTTGTAATCCCTCTACGTGGTACATGTCATCACAAAAGGTGTGCCATCTAGGGAAATATAGATCAGTGTACCCCCTACTCCTCACAATGCCCCATGTGGTATGTACCTCACATGACAATCACAGCAAGTGGAAAGGCCACAGACATACCTAACAAAGAGTGACACTGCCCCAAACACATGCCTTATGCAGACTGACTCACAAAACCACAGCTAGAGTGCATTGTATACGTCATACACAGAGGTCACCACTGCCGGACATACAGAGGTATGTCACACACATAGCAGCCAACCACCATGACAACACCTCACAATCCCTCTGGGCTACATGACCTAGGGCCCTAATCCTTGTCAATGCACTAAACAGCACATGCTGGAGGTTCAGGTTCCTATACACAAATATGCCATAGTCTGGACTAAACTACCCAGCATTAATAAACATGGCTCCTCATTAGTAGATGTCATACATACCCCTGATGAATGTTATGGAGATAGGTAATATGCCTTGGGAGTCACCTCTGTGTATCCGTTTGACAGAAGCAAGTGTAATCACATTACATGTGTGTCAAATGGCAGGGTAGCATATGGCTAGGCTGTTGTAGGCCCCGGGCCAATAGTGTAGTAGCTACCTATGACACAATGCACACACACATGTACTCAGTGCAATACCAGCTATGTGAGGTGGAATGAGTGTGATACTGACTGTGTGCAAGGTCTGTAAAGGTGTGATAGCTTAGCGTGAGGTTGTGTCTGTCATGGTAGTTTGTGTCATAGGTGTGAGGGCAGAGAAAGATGTGTCAGTTATTGGGATGCAGACATAGTAGGATGGCATATGTTGTGATGTAGTACCTTGTGTATGACTGTGGTGTCCCATTGTAGGCTGTAGCAATAAATGTATGCTCAGTAAGTGGTACTGCTGGTGAATCCAGGTCCACATATGAACTGTTGTACTACCTGAAGCTGTAGGCCTAAACACCACAATATGGTGTATGTTCACATTCCTGGTATCACTGTCTTGTGTGTTTCTGTAGTCTGCACAGATCACATTCCTCAGACATAGGTATTTGTAAGTAGGGGCACACAGTACTATAAGGTACACAGGTAATGCTCATCTGTGTTGGCATACATTTGTGTGTTGTATGTATGTCTAATGCGTGTGTAATGATGCCTGTACCATGGCCGCAATCACATGTGTGTTACAGGGTATGTGTGTGTACCTAGCAACATGTATACTCTGTTACAGCAGTATGCCAGCTATATTAACAACCATGCACATATGTTAGGTAGGGATATGGCATCAAAGACTAGGGTGGTTTACTGTTAATACTGTAACTGTACATTACATTCATTGCATTGGATGACAATATTCGTCATGCATTAGCTTGATATATACCCCCAGTGTGAGTTTGTGCATTGTATCCAATACAGTGTGTCGGGTACTGGTGTATACTGGTTTGTTGTATGGAGTGCAGCAGCCACTGTCAGGCAGTTGTGGGTTGAGCACTGATATGTGGTATTGAATGTGTGTATCCTCTGATAGACAGACAGATGCTATATCTGGCAGTTAAGTGATATCTGTACTTCATAATGTTAAGTGTGCCACATGACTTGCTCACACATATTGTTTAATTGTCTTCCAGAGTTATGGCTCATTGCTGCAATCCTGTGTATACAGCTGCAGAGGAGGAGGTCATACAGGCCAGCCTGTATCAGAACTATGCACAGCTTTTTTCCAGGGCCAGCCAGCACCAGCATGAGCGCACTGCACTGTGGCAAGATCTTGTTCGCCGGGTAAATGACATGCATAACCGGACATATGAGCAGGTACGCCATCACTGCAGTGATTTAATCAGACATGTCCGGCAGTGTGCGTCTGATATCCATAGGCAACAGCTTGCCACAGGTGGTGGGGTACCCATACATCCCCCCTCACCAGAGTGGAAGAGCTGCTCCTAAGCGTGGTGGCTCCTGGCCTACAGCAGCAGCAACATCATGCATGTGTCATCATGGAGGCTGGAGCTCCCAGCAGGACAACATGGAGCATGCAGGTAATATGCCCTAGCTGTAGACTACTGTTACCTGTATTGTTAGAATATACTTATGTGAGATGTGTACTGTGTGTTTAGCAGTTGTGCTGCCTCTTGTGTGCAATACTGATATTTGGAATAGTATCTCCACACCTGTGACTGTTGACTATTGTTCCACTGTAGATTAGCGCACTCACTCATGGCAGCAATGCCACAGTTGTGGCCACTGATAAACTGTGTCATATTCTTGTAGGTCCCTCTGGTGTGACAGCAGGGCAGACGGTACATGCTGGTGAGTGTGTCAACACTTTAATATTGGTAATTAAATGTGCATGTCATAGGTGAGGTGTAGGCCATGTACATGTAACACACCTACGCATAACGCATGCTGTCCATGTTTGCTGTGAGACATTAATCATCTCATTAAAGTCAGTAGCTGCCTCAAGCACATACACTGCACAGTGTAGCAGACACAAGTGTGGCAACACTGTACATCATGTTAGATATGCATAGTTGCTACAACTGTACACAACAGAACACGTTTATCATATGCAGTACATGAAAACATGCTACATTTCCCATCACACCCACTGTAAGGTCACACGTCAGTATCCCACATGTCTTGCACACACACATGCTGTACCTCAGGGGTAGAGTCCTATCATGGGTGTGTGCAACACTCTGCAACACATAACACAGTTAAGTTAGGCAATGCTCCCTATTGGTCACCTCACACACCCATGTACAAGATGTCTGTGTAATTGTGAACATAGCCACAGCACTGCAGTTCAGGTACAGCATGCTAGGCTGTGGTCTAGCACACATTAGTAGCTGTGAGTGACCACAGGATGCATGTTGATGATGGCACAGGGTACTACATCCCATCCAGTTACAGTGACCACAGTACTACTCATAGCAGTCATTGCTTTGCACCTCAGTGTTGTGCGTGTGCAAACATATGCACCTATACACAATATGCATAGCATGTTGTGTGTGTGCTTACATATGCCAGTATACACAATATGCACAGCAGTCACCATCCAAACAAAGTGTCACATATATTTCCTGGAATGCTAGTGGGTGTATAGGTCACTTGACACACATTGGGTATGTGTGGTGTTTAATGTTGCAGTCGTGTAGCATGACATGCCATGTGTGGCACCGACATATCTGCAATATGTCCCACACTCACCATAACCACTGTTCACTGGCCATTTAGAGCATTGGGATACCTTCATGTCAACATGTGCTACACCTGTGCCCACTATTATTTGCTTTGGACACAGACACTGTACTCAGACATTGATATCTATGTGTCACACAGATAACACATGCAGCCATGGTATGTATACATGTGAGTGATGGTGCACAGGGCATTGCAGAGCTTATAATACCTGCACAGCAATGTTGTGTCCATGTACAAATTGTGTTCCAGGGTGTAGCCAATCACTGAACGATGACACAGTTGCAACAAAGCCATGTATACTGCCATTACATTGGGGCATCTACACTTGCACTGTATGGTCTTGTGCAACACATATTCTGCATGCTGACACGTGTGTGGTGACTGTTTACCTTGTGATACTGACACCCACCTTTACCCACTATAGAGTATGTGTTGGATTGCTGGTGTGTGTGTGTATGTGCTGTAGTGAGGAGTGCATTACTGTTCATGTGTGCATGTGTGCATGTGTGCATGTGCGCATGTGCGCATGTGTGCATGTGTGCATGAGTGCATGTGCACATGTGTGCATGTGTGCAAGTGTGCATGTGTGCAAGTGTGCAAGTGTTCATGTGTAGACCATAGTGTGTTTCCTGTCTTCTTCTCACAGGTGCTGAGTTAGGGCTGGCCGAATGCAGCAGGGAACCTGAAGCCACTGCCACGAATAGTGCTGATGATGAGACATGTATTTTGAAACAGGGAGGTTTGACAGGGTCTGTCGTTGGTCCACCAATCGACAGTACACAGCGTTCAACCCCATCTATGCGCACACTCATACTGCTAAAACATCCCTCACCACCAATGGCCATAGGCGAGGGACAGCATACAGTTGGCACTGACCAGGAGAGTGTGGTACCCATGGCACTTGCATCCCCTCACAGCAGCCATAGCCATATTCCTGGAATGGTACCACATAGGCAGAGGTCCAGGGGTTCTCAGGGGAGCACCGCTGGTCATATTGCCCCTGGCAGGCATGCCCTCACTGGTCTTACAACATCCAGTATGTTCCAGGCTGTAATGCAGGCTCAGGCACGTATGGAATGGTACACCAGGCAGGGACTTAGGGCGCAGAGGGCACATTACACCGCTATCAATGACAGCATCTGTGACCTTGCCGGTGCCATCCGGACATACACCGAGTTCATTGATAGACATTGGGGGGAGACATTAGATGCCCTCCACAATATGTCATCCATGAGCCAGGACCATGTGGGGTGGTTGCGAAGTCGACGCGGATGCATGCCAGCAACAGCTGGCAGTGGTCGCGGATGGCCCCTGGTTCACAGCCGCTCCCGTAGTGGCAGTACCAGCCCTAGCAATGCTGGGGCTGGCCTGTCCATTGACCGTCCCAGTAGACCACGTGAACATGGCTCTGGCCATTCCCAGTAGACCACGTGAACGTGGCTCTGGCCATTCCCAGCAGGGACATGGGTCCAGTCATCCCACCTCTGCCTCTGAGGACAGTACCCAGTCAGGGTTGGTACCCAATACTGTCCAAAGCACCCCTGCCAGGCACAGGTACTGTGTCCATGGCCGGAGACAATAATCTGTACGGCCTAGCAGGTACAGTCTGTGGCTGTCCCACAAACTACTGTGTATGGCAGCCACATGGTGGAGCTGTGTGCATGCAGACACACACACATTAAGCAAACAACTAGGGCTCACACATACACACACACATTACATTAACATTGGCCCATGCTGTACTGTTGTCCCACACACACAGACACACACACACACACAGACACACACACACACACACACACACACACACACACACACACACACACACACGCACACAGACATGTCGATTGGATGGGTCAATGTCAGGCTCTGGCAAACAACAAAACGCCCTGTGCATATGATGATACCTGTGTCACCTCCTGTCATCTGTAACATTGATGGAGGAACAGGCTAACATGGTGCTGATGCACTGGGTGACACTATAGCAGTGTAGCAATATTAGCAAGTTGTCAACAGGAAAGTGTAATGACATCCTTGTAGGTATATCTCAGCAGACATTATTCATCAAAGCTCTGATTGTCAATGTAGCATTGTTTACACCACTGTTAGGTCTGACTATGTATTGTCCACCTATGTGCCACTTGGCTGATGTGTAATGTGTTGCCAGTATGTGTTAGTGAGTGGACAGTATGTGTGTGATGTGTGCAGTACAGATTAGCAAGTGTACATCTGTGAACATGGTGGGTGCGCACTGTCTGTATGTACGTGCATAGTGGACACATGGGACATGTGGCATACCCTGTTGTACACATAGTGAACATGTCACAGTATCTTTCAATGGCCAGTATGCATTCTACTACAGTTATGTACTAACATGGGTAGACATGTGCATGACATGGGTAGACACCATGCTGTGGGTGATACTGTTAGTATCTGTCAATGATTTGCGGTCTGGTAGTATACATAACCTCAACAGCTTGACTATAATCAATCATCGGATGTTGCCTGACAAATGACACACAGTCATAGGGAACTCAGTAACAGTTGTATCCTAACGGTGCTACACTATAACACTGACCAGTGGTAATTACCGCCACCCATTCCTGTGTCCACATCTGTTTGGCATATAGCCCCCTTAGGTACATACAAACACACTAGGGATGTGTCCATCCACATCTGATAATGCATGCAGTGGCCTACAATCCATTCCCTGGATGGGACACATATCCTACACAAGGGTATCATACAGACAGATGCCTGTCATGTGATACATGCTGTATAACAGTAAGCCGACTATGGCATAGTCATCCACATGTACTATACTTACTACCCTGTCAGTACCACATAGGTGGTAGCCATAAACATGTATGTTGGGTACCAATGTGTACATACAGCCTCATGTTATGTCATGTGTCCCTTGGTATCCACATATCCATAGCTTTTGTGGAGTCCCAAGGTGTGTCACATGAGACATTGGAGGCCTGGATGCATACATACAAGGCAGTTGTAAACCTATAAAGACTGTCCATTATTGGCAGTCGTGGTTGTGTATGAACATGCCTGACATATACCCCAGGCATATACCCTCACTCACACTACTGTAAAGTAGCTGTCATGGGTATGTGTGGCACAGATGACCTTGGCCATGGATCACGACAGTGGATGGGCCTGTCACATACATACATATATGACCTATGATCTGAGAAGCTGCGGCACAACCTGTCAATGGCAACAAATGTATTCATGTAGTATGCAGGCTTCACACCTATGTACTGATTAAGGGAACATGTACACATATATATTTGCAATGCATATACCTGATGTGTGCAATGCACTTACTGTTGTAATCATAATATGCCATAACATAGTAAAAGCAAGACCCACACCGCATTGACCACGAGAGAGACACACACACAGTCAGGACTTGCAGGATTCAAACCCCTACCTAACTATGTTATGATACTAGAGAAAGACGCATTAGCGCAGCGAGCTATTTGCTTTACTGGGTGGTTTTCCTTCTCCGTCTGTATTTCTAAGGTGGTGACATCATCAGTCTTTCCAAAGAGGAATGTACATCTGTGGTGTGTTTTCCCAGTCTTCAAAAAGGCCACTCCTTTCAAAGAGAATTGCACACACATACACACACCCCCCACACACAAACACACACAGTCAGCGTTTGCAGGATTCAAACCCCTACCAAACTAGGTTATGATATTAGAGAGAGACACATTAGTGCAGCGAGCTATTTGCTTTACTGGGTGGTTTCCCTTCTCCGTCTGTATTTCTAGGGTGGTGACATCATCAGACTGGACATGGTAATGTGTGTACACTTTGTTTTATGCCATTCCAGGAATGGTCCATGTGGGTCGTCAGGTGTCAACAGCTGAAACAGGAACTCATAATCCTTACCTTGTGTGATCTATCTGTGGACACATTGACATTCCTTCATATGTCAACACATTTTTATGCACAGCTTGTTGGTTTTGTGGGTACTATATGTGTCTGGGATGTTGATAAAGGGCTATTCAAAGTGTATGTGAGACATGTGTAGCTGTGTTCAGTGATGTATGTCCTGTGTGGCTGCCTTGCAAACAGTCTAGCATGTTTGGGAACCATGATCCGCACATGAACATACCACGGTTAGTAGGGTTGTGTGTATGTCAGCTTCCAATAGCTCGGTTTATGACTTCAACCATGATGGACTCCATGGCTTGCAGATCATACTTCATAGGCATACTTGACTGTACATCCCATGGTGTGTTGTGCACCAACACTTGTGTAGAGTGCCATACATTGCTGTAACACATTCAACGGTTCCACCTCCTGTGTAGGGGGGAGGTTCAGCTGACTGTTTAGGTGCAGGATCTGTTTGTTCTGTAGTTTATGCATGACACATATTGGGAATCAATGTAGTCCACTTAATGGCATGCTTTTAGCAATGGGGGTAGCTGTTCATCCATTCTACATGTGATATCTCCTGGTATGATGATATGGACTATCGTCGGTGGGAGGTGGGTATGTATATATGGGCTTGTTTGTCAGGATGTCGGCATTGTCAGTCAGGTACAGTTGGCCCTGACTCATGACATATATGTGTGTACATTGTTATATATGACATAGCTGTCGGAGGTGTCATGATTCAGCCTGGACTCCTTCTCAGCTACTCTTTACAGATCACCAACAAACCTGAGCACTAATCCCCATTATACTCCTTTACACACTTAACACCCTACTGATCCTTTGTCATCTGACTACAGAGTATGTCATGATGATATCCCGGCATGTCCAGGGGTCGGCTTTATGTGTACTCTCCAGTCCAGCTGGTGAATATTGTGATGCAGACACAATGTCACATCTGCCTCATGTACACAGACAAGACTCTCCTCCTCACAACAAACCCAGATATATGTGTGAGATGCACCTATAGAGACATACAGGGTGCTGAACTCTCTCGACCCATGACTGGCATAGTCTATCAGGTGGTGAAGATAACCACACACACCACATATCAGTCTCACATATCCTCTGGCGACAGCACTCAAACCACATTATCACACATACATATACTCGGATGCTGTAAATGAACTCTGCCTAAGCAGCAGAGACCTCCACAGCAGGCACACACACAACTGCTACCCCACTACAATTTCCACATCTCACATAGTTCATAGATTAGTACTAAGCTAACTGCCCTTGCGAGCCATTTTAAGTCTAGCCAATTATCCCTTGTGAGACTCAAACCCTGCACCTTGTACTTACAAGGCAAACATCTTAACAATTAGGCCACCACATAGTTCACAATGTCAGTGTGTCACACAGTCACTTGCCTTTGGGCTACACAACACACATAATACACTTGCGATAGGCGACACTTATTGTCAGACACACTGACGTACCACTCACCAGCCCATACAAGGGAATAGTCCCTTTGTGCTGTCTGTCGTGTGCCAGGATCTGCCACATAACACATGCAGTCAGGTCACTACAAAGCAAGTACAGGACTGGCACCATCATTGTCCATGCTGGTGCGTAAAACCTCAGATGTTACTCCCTGGACCACATGACATGGTACATGGAGGAACAGTGTCATCATGTAGCCCAGGCCAGTATGACTCTGACCTTGCCTAGCATCTTACACCCACCAAGTATGATGTCACAGTATACAGACAAACATATCATGTTTAACACTTGGCTAACAGATTGGTGTCATTCATAGGGGATACAGTGTCTATCAGCCTGTGATGACATGCTCAACATGCCACGTAGCTTCACTATGGACAGCTTGCACCTGTCACCCTTGGACCTTTGAATGCTGGCTAAGGCTCTTGCTACCACCATAGTGCATTTGTTGAGCAGGGCTCAAAAGACAAACCCACCTACATAGACATTACAGGTTAAATAACACTAAGGGTAATGCTGCTCAACACCAGATGTGTTACCCTCATATTGCAGCCACTCAGGACTCCCCTCAGTATGGGGGATAGCAATATATGTGCACTAACAGACGCCTAGTTCAGGGTCATATATGCACACCAGCACTACCAGGTTATGTTTTATACCATGCTTTCTGACCACAGGACTTGGAACGGACAACACAACTAGGGGGTGTATCCCTATACATCACAGATACACACACCTCCAGGTTAGGGGCACTGCAGTAAGCATCACAGACCATACATATACAACTATCATTGTTCAAAACCACCTTTCAGTTTGTTGCCTGCTACAGACCACCCTCCCATACTCAGGAACCACACTCGGCTTTCCTGGGAACAGTGGGGGATATGATGGTCTCCACAAACACCATTATATTGGGTGACATCAGATACATGAATGTTGACTGGGGATACTACTCAAGCCGCAACAACCTTGCCTTACAGTCGCTACAATTTGTACATTCATATACTATGGCACAACCAGTCACCACAGCCACAAGGGGGAATACATATTGGACCTGATCATCACCAACATGGGGACTCTATGTTACACACCAGCAATATAACCCTCATTGGTAAGGTCGGAACCTACATCTATCTCACTGGACATACATATACACTCCACACACCCATCCTGGGTAATCTTGGTGAACATCTGATGAGCCAACGTCTCACTTCACCAAAGCAAGGTGGTATCCTTCAGAAAGCTTGAGACAGTGTGAAATACAGCTCCGACTGCTGAATCCTTTACATACACATTCTATGGACTCCTAGTAGACTGCATGGATTGTGCTACCCCAAATAACAACAAGACTCACTCCTCCAATGACAGGGGACCTGTCTGGTAAACACCAGCCATTAATGAGCTGTACAATGTCAGGAGGAAGCTACTACATGATAGAGCACAATCCCAGATGGGGAAAGCATCTGTGATCTGTACTAGCAGACAGCTATGATCACTCATGTACTTATCTAAGGTCTTCTTCTCACGGACAATTGCACCAGACAAGTAGGACTATCACAAGGCCTTCATCAGTTAGGTCAGGAACCTGGGTGGACACTCACTGATATGCTGTGAGTTACTGCATACTGACTACACCTACCCTGAACCCACTGGCATAGCCAACATCCTGGCAAACAGGTTCAGTGCAGATGCCTCCCCCCATACGCCCTAGGGAGCAACTATCCATCCCAACAGAGTGTAACCTCCCTGACACCACACAGTAACAGGTGAGTGCTGCCCTCCCCAAAGCATACATTACAGCATCAATGCGACCAGTTGGTGTCCCGGCCTGCATCTTACATGAGCTTCATGACAGATGTAACCCTCACATTACATCACTGTGCAATATTGGAGTTACTACAGGATATGTACCCACAGAATGGCATACTGCAACAGTGTTCCCACTCCACATAGTTGGTGCCAGAATGGACCACAGACAATATTGCCCTATAAGCCTAACTATCCTGTTATGCAAAGCTATGGAGTGTATTGTCATGGGACTCTTACACATAGACATCAGGAAACTACAGACACTGTGTCCTACACATTTCAGCATTGTTGTGGGCAGATCTTGCCTCTTGAACATGTTTGTATTCTTTTGACAGTTAACAGGTCCATCAACATAGGGACAGTTGTACACGCAGCCTACCTGAAACTTGCTAAACCCTTCCACACAATAACCCACTGGGCCATTATGCATAGGCTCACCAGCATTGATATGGACACATATCTCACATGATGGATTGCTACCTGGATCAGGGATAACACCCACATGGTCAGAATTGCAGGTGCCATGTCTGACTATACACCAGTTACACGTGGCATCCCACACAGCTCGGTCCTGGGACCTCTCTTTTTCAGTATATATTTGTCTGATGTACAGGCTACCACAGGAGGAATATGGCTGAGCTTGTTCACACTTGACTGCATACTGGGTGCCATGATCACCTCTCCAGCTGCCACATACATACTCCAACAGGGTCTCACAGAGATGGATGAATGGTGCCTGAGCCATGGCCTACAGCTAAATGCCATTAGTTGCATAGTCATCCCCTTTGGGAATAACAACATGCTCACACATTAACACATAGGTAGTACTCCATTACATATGGTAGGTGTTGTTAGGTGATTGGGGACATGACTTGTTCATACTGTCGCCTTTGACATTCACGTTGCCACAGTGGTTGGACAGACCTTCTATATAAGCAACCTTATCCCATATGGTTTCACAGCTAGATCGAGTGATGTCATTGTGACCCTATACTAATAACAACCATGCTTGGTTACAATGCCACCTTTGGGGTGTACCTTACCCAACTCCTGCAGCAACTGTACTGACCACAGATACCCAAGCAACAGCCACCCCTCAACAATACCCATGAATCACATATCTCACAAAATCAGTGTGCCTCACAGTCACAGCCCTTAAGGCCAAACAACACACCAAATACACTTGTTATAAGGGACTCTATTGTCCGGCACACTGACATCCCACTCAACTGACTGAACAAGGAGAAGGTCACTGTAAGCTGCCTGTCAGGTGGCAGGATCCACCACATAACACAAGCACTCAGGTCACTCCAAAGCAGGTACAAGTATGACACCGTTATTGTCCATGCAGGTGTGAATGACATGAGATGTACCTCCCTGGACTACAAGAAATGAAACATAGAGCAGCTCTTTGATCATGCAGCCCAGGCTGGTATGACCCTGACCTTGGGTAGCATCTTACCCTCACCAAGAATGATGCCAGAGTATAAAGACAAAATGATCAGATTCAACAATTGTCTACAGTATTGGTGTCATTCAATGGGGATCCAGAGTCTGTCAACCTGGGATGACATGCCCGACAAGCCACTTTGCTTCGCTAGGGACAGCTTGTACCTGTCACCCTTAGCCTTTCGTATACTGGCCATGCCTCTTGCCACCCCCATAGTGCATTTTTTAGGCGAGGCTCAAAGGACAAACACACCTCCATAGACAACCCAAGGATACAAAATCTAAAGGTAATGCTACTCAATGCCAGACATGTAAACCTCAAGATGCACCCACTCGAGGCTCTCCTCAGTATGGAGAATATCGATGTCTGTGCAGTAACAGAAACCTGGTTCAAGGCTCCTGAGAGCACCCCAGCACTACCAGGTTATAACTCATACCATGCGTTTCACACACAAAACTCAGACCAAAGCACAAAAGGAGGGGTAGTATCTATATTCATCAAAGATACCTACACCTCCAGGTTAGTGGCACTGCAGAAAGCATCAGAAACCATCCATGTGCAACTAACAGCGGGCCAAACTGCCTTTCAGTTTGTAGCCTGCTACAGAACACCCTCCCTATTACAGGAACCCCACTTGGCATTCCTGAGAACACTGGAGAATATCAAGGTCTCTCCTAAAACTATGTTATTGGGTGACTTCAACTACCCAAACATTGACTGCAACAACTACTCATGCCCAAATACACTCGCCCAATGGTTCCTTGAAGTTATAAACTGTAATGCGATGGAACAACTGGTCACCACTCCCAAAAGAGGGAACAACATATTGGACCTGGTCATCACCAACATGGGGACTCTATGTTCCACACCAGAGGTAAACCCCTCATTGGTAAGATCAGACCATTAACAAATTTCCATGGACATCCATATCCCGTCCCCACCCCCAGCCAAGGAAATCACTGTATAGAATTTCTCAAACACCAACTTTGCACTTCTCAAGACTGAGGTGGAATCCTTCAAAGCCCATGGGCCAGAGGGTAATACAGGCCAATCCGCAGACTCCTTTACAAATGCATTCTATGAGCACCTGCAGGAATTCATGGATCATGCTATCCCAAATAAAACGAAGACTCACTCCTCCAAAAACAGAAGACCTGTTTGGTGGACCCCGGCCATAAATAAGCTATACAACAGAAGGAGGAAGCTACTACATGACAGAGCAAAATCCCAGAAATGAAAGGCATCTCTGATCAGTATTAGCAAGAAACTTCAATACCTCATAAAATCATCAAAGGCCAGTTTCCAAAGGGAAATTGCCCTAGACACTAAAGATAATCACAAGTCCTTCTTTAGTTATGTCCATAATATGGGTGGAAACTCCCAGATATGCTCTGAATTGTTGCATACCGGTACAAAATATACCAAAACTACAGATAGCCAACATCCTGGCAGACAGATTCAGCACAAACCTCTCCCCCTCTTCACCCACAAAGGAACAAATGCCTATCCCAACTGAATGTAACCTCCCTGACATCACAGATGCACAGGTGAAGGCTGCCCATGCCAAAGCAAAAAACACAGCAGCTATGGGACTGGACGGTGTCCCAGGCTGTGTCTTACACAAGCTCCAAGAACTGAACCCTCACATTAAGTCACTGTTCAAACTTAGCCTTACTACAGGATATGTACTTGAATAATGGCGTACAGCTACAGTGGTTCTACTCCACAAAGGTGGTGCCACAACAGACCCTGGGAACTATCGCCCCATAAGCCTGACTAGTCTGGTCTGTACAGCTATGGAGCGTATTATCATGGAACTCATAAACAAAGACATTGGGAGCCTCCAGACACTGGACCCTACCCAATTCAGCTTTGTTAAGGGCAGATCTTGCCTCTTAAACCTAGTTGATTTCTTTGAAACAGTTACCAAAGCTATGGATGAGGGCAAGGTAGTCCACACAGCCTACCTGGACCTCACAAAAACGTTCAACACAATACCCCACTCAGAAATCATAAATAAGCTTAACAGCTTAAATATCAACCCCTATATCACAATATGGGTTGCAAACTGGCTCAGAGATAGAACCCACATGGTCAGAATCACAGGTGCCATGTCCGAATACAAACCAGTTACAAGTGGCATCCCACAGGGCTCAGTTCTGGGACCTCTCTGGTTTGGTATATACTTCTCTGAGGTTCAGGCTAACACAGGAGGATTATGGCTGACAAGGTTCGCAGATGACTGCAAACTAGGGGCCATAATCGACTCTCCAGCTGACACAAGCATCCTCCAGAAGGGTCTCAAAGAGATGGATGTTTAGTGCCAGAGCCACAAGCTCGAGCTACATGCTAAAAAGTGCATAGTCATCCCCTTTGTGATAAAACAAGGTGCACACAAATTACCACATAGGTGTTAATCCATTAAGTACAGAAGTAGTAATTTGAGATTTGGAGACCAATGTAGATAGTAATCTCTCCTTTGATAATCACATTGCCAAAGTGGTTACAAAGACCTTCTATATATGCCACCTTATCACAAAAGGGTTCGCATCTACATAAAGAGAGGTCATTGTGCCCCTCTACTCTTCAGTCATCAGCCCCATGCTTGAATACAATGGCCCTTTTGGGATGTACCTTACCCGACACCTGCAGCACCTGGAGAGACCCAAAAGTACCTCTCCAAGAGGATCATGGGCTACAAACAGATGTCATATGCAGCTCAACTAAGGAAACTCCAGCTCTACTCAGTTGCTTACCACCTACTCAGAGGCAATCTATGCCTGACATACAAAGCCATGTCAAAGCCAGAATTAATGGACATGCTCCATCTCAAAAATCCAAGTCCCTTAGAGATACACGCTCCAGGGATTTAAACCTCAGCACAAGAATAAAAAAGACATGCTGGAGGGACAGATTCATTTCCCAGAGGCTGCCCTCACTCTGGAATAGAATCCCAATTCATATTAGACATAGCCCCTCGCTGACCCTCTTCAAGTCAAATCTGGACACATGGATGGGAAATCACAAATTCACCCCCGGGATCTCTTCTGTGTCCCTGCTAGACAGAGGCACAGCAAACTAATCTTAAAGGGTACCTTCTGTGACCTAATTTATAGAGGCACAGTAGACTAATCTAATAGGGAGACGGACGCCAAATACACTCTGGCTAGGCTTATAAATGCCCTAGGGCAGATAGCCTAGTATCTACCTATGAACCTATGAACCTATAAGTTCCGCACCAAGCAGATGTAGGGACTCACACAGATGACCTGCACAGTTCAGATGCAGTAACTCCAGCTCTACTTAGTTGCTTACCACCTACTCGGATATGATGTGTGCCTGTTGTTTGCAGTAATACCCCACCCAGAATTAATGGACATGCTCCATCCACCTCAGGATATCCAACTCCCTTGTAGCTACACACTTCAGGGACATATACCTCAGCACAGATGTTAATAGGACATGCTGGAGGGACAGATTCTTATCCCAGGGCCTCCATTCACTCCAGATTGTGATCACAGTTTCACATAGGCAGAGCCACCCACTAACCACCTACAGGGGACATCTTGATGGCTGTTTGGGTGATCATATGTTTACCCATGGGATATCTTCTGTGTCCCTGCTACACAGAGGCACACTAGCCTAAACATACATGGGCTATCTTGTGTGACCTACTATTCACTGGCACAGTGTAGTACTCTGACAGGGCTGCAAAAGCCAAACACACTCTGGCTAGGCTTGTACATACCCTAGGGCAGATAGCCTACTATCGACCTCTGAACATATGCTTCTGCTCTGAATGCACAATATTTATTGCTGATACTGTTTGCAGGTCTTTATCGTCTTTGCTTTCCCAGTTTCTATGAACAACTTAGGTATCTGTGGAACATGTTTGATCATGACAGGGTTCCACTATATTATATAAGTGTCTGTTGCCATGTAACTGTGTGCACAGTGTGGATTGCTGGATAGTGAGAGGTTCCTGGGTTAACACATGCAACTGCCAGATATGTGTGGCCCACTGCTGTAGTCAGACATGGCCTAAGTGTGTGAGCATGCCCATTTCAGGCTTTCCATGTTTTGTTGCCTGACGTGTCTCATTTATTCAAGTGTGTGAGCATGCCCAGTGTGACCTTTCAGTACGTTGTGATCTGAAGTCCACTACATTTCTGGATGTGTATGAACATGACCAATATTAACATTTATACTGTGTGTGTTGGAAGTCAAGTTCTGTTCTCACTGCAGGACTCACTTTTGTGTCATAACTCAACAGGGATTATGCTGTGCCTGCAGGGTTTCCATGAGATACTTTGCATAGACTTATCAACATCCCTTCATACTGGCTGAACAGTGCAATGCTGTCATGGTTTAGTGGTTTAGTACTTTAACTATGGTGCACAGTATCCTGGGTTCGAGGCCCATCACTGCTTTATATTTCCATACTGAGCAGACCAGACTGCTTAAGGGCCAGTTAAGCAAATATGAGCATGTTGGCTTTTGTTCTGCTATGCCCTACTTAGACCAGGCTTGTCTGACATTGCTGTATATTCACCAACTTTGCTGGACATTGCCCAATATTACTCAACACTGACCACAGTTGTACTAGTTGGTGTGTGTATTCTGTTTGCATATACTACATGGTGGTAAATGCTGTTTAGCACTACCTTAAATTGCTTGACACATGGCAATCATGTCTCAGGTGGTGCTGCAGGGCGGCCTATGTCGGATGCACATACTACACTACCTGTACATGTTTGAAGCAGGTAGTGTCAACTTAGGCATCCCTTTTACTATATGTGCGGGTCAGAGAGAGGTATCATTTCCAGGGTTCCTACTGAGCCAGTGTATGTGCTCTGCGTTGCCCCTTTGCCAAGGCCAAAGCATATTGGGCACGCCTCCTTCTGCCTACTGGGACAGGCTCAGGTTGTTCCTCCTCCGAGTCACGCTCTGCCTGTGATGACCTTGGCAATGGTGGGGGGGCTGTTTGGCCCAGGCCTATGCTGGTCCTGCTGCAGCTGTTTTCGCAGGATCATATTATGTAGCATAGCACATACCATGACAATTTGGGTACATGTAGTTGGTGTGTACTGCAAGGCTCCACCAGATGTGTCCAGGCACCGGAACCGTGACTTGAGCAGCCCAAACACTTGCTCGATTACATTTCGTGCTTGTGCGTGTGCCTCATTATGGCGTTCCTGTTCAGGTATGTGTGCATTTCTGATGGGTGTCATCAGCCACAGCTCCAGTGCATAGCCAGCATCCCCCACTAGGTGACCATGTGGGATGTCCCCATTGGCAAATGTCTGGTACAGCTGCGTCAGATGCCAGATATGGGAATCATGGTAGCTTCCAGGGCAGTCAGCACACACATTCAGTATTATGCCCTGGGCATCACACATGACCTGGCAGTTGATGGAGGGGAAGCCTTTGTGGTTGAAGTAGACCCTACCTCGCTCACCGGCTGGTGCTTTGATGTGTATGTGCATGCAGTCTATTGCACCCACTACCTCAGAGTATTCTGCTGTTTGCTGGAAGAGACACATATTGCTGGCCAATACCTCATGGGAATTGGGGAAATATACATGATCACCGACATGTGCTGACATGGCATCCAGAAACTGGTGCAGTACCCTGGATGCTGATGCCTGTGATATCCCCATCATATCACCAGTTGGTCTCTGGAAGGTACATGTTGCTAGTATTCGTAGGCCAACACATACCTTGGTTTCCACTGGAATAGGTTCCCCTCTGTTGGTTCTGTGTGTGAGGCATGGCCTGCACAGCTCAACAATTTGCTACATGAGATCTCTGTCCACTCTATAGCGCTCCACTATCTCCAGCTCATGTAGCCCCTGGTAGGTTACCCTGGGCCTGTACACTCTTCTCCGTCTCCTCACTGGGGGTTGGTTGGCAGCATTCCCATTGTCACCACCCTCAACATGTTGCATATGTTGGTTTATGACAGCAGTGGCAGCCCCTAACATTTCTTTGCCTTTTCAGTATTCACTTCTCTTAGCTTACTGCAGTGCTGCAGTGTCTCTGAACAATACATGGTGAAAAGTTGTTTGCAGAGTTTTAAGTGCTGGGCTGGGTTGGTTTACTGCCTGTGTAATTGCCTGATTCTGATTATTTCCACCTGCTAGCTCTGCCTGACTCTCCCTGGTTAACTTCCTACTGTTTGCTGTGCTTCCTTTTCTCTTTCCATTTCCTCAGGGGAGGCAGCGCTGCGCACACTACCGCAGACGCGCGTACACGTGATAACACGCATGCACACAGGCTTAGACGGAGTTACACTAGCTAATTCCTGCTTAAACATGCACACACCAGTGCAAACACGCTCACAATACTGTAAACTGCCTTATACATGCTTACTCCGGCTTAAACACCCGCACTCATGCTTACACGCGTGCACACTGTCTTACTCGGGTTTACAGGCGCTCGCACGTGCGCATACACGTTGCAAGCATTTTTACAAGAAACTTTAGTGATACCCACAGTGTGCACCCTCTATTTCTTGACTATAGCTAGGATACCTGATGACACACCTCTTCCAGTGATGAGCAACTGACAGCTAACACATGCCACTCTGCTCCAATGAGATTATCTTCTTTCATACATACCCCCTCCTGATGTCACCTATATCCTACTCTGTTACTCCCCTTATCCTAGTCTTACACTCCACTAACTGTGCTCATTTGCTGTGTAGACTTGGGATTCACTATCCTTACCCTCATTTGCATAGGATTGCCTACTAATGCTTGGTTACATCTCTTAGACTGGGTTTCCCCATTAGCAACCCCTACTCGGTAGTCATGTTGTCTTCAGCCTGCCATTGCCTTGCATTGTACATTACAAATACCCATAAAATCCACATTTGTGGGTTTTAATTTTTTTTTTCTGTTTTTTAGAGCACAACCCATTTGCGCGAAGCTGCGCTACGCTTAAACATGGAAAATCGGAAAAAAATAAATAAATTCATTTTTTTCATTTTGCATCAGGAAACATTGCCAATGGTCGTATATTTGGCCATTGGCATGCTTCCTCTACTGGATGCAACCTTTATTTGGAGCTGTCATGGCTCCGTTTTGCTATTTGCAGAATGGTACTCAGTTGTCAACTGAGTACATTTCTGCAGGTAACACTACTCTTACTCAGACAGGTTCGGGTTTCCTGAATCACAAATCTACCTCATTTGCATGTCTTTCAGCTGCGATTGAGGTAATTTACATGTCTCGGCCCTGTCCGTGTAAGAGCCATTTTAGGAGCTCTCTTGCACACCCCTACAGGCTGTTCCTGGATCGTTCGTCGGACATGATGGTTGCATGGAGTCTTACTCCACTCTTAGACTCCGTGCAAGCCATCATGAATCCGGCCCACAGTCTATATATTAGTGTCATCCTGGTGAGATTTTGTTAAAACAATTTCCACCAAATGAAGGTACTCAACAAGACTTCAGGATGATTTCAGTTACAGCAATACTACTCTCCTTGCTGATTTCATCATCTCTCCATTCTGTCCCTTTTCCTAATTTAATTTGTTCAAGATTTGTAGTTTTCTAATACTATGATGGGAATGGACTCCATTATTAAGTCAGGGTACAATTAAAGTTCATGAAGTTAGTATTGCTTCAGTCTTTGATGTCAGCCAGTAGTGCTCTTCGCAGCACCCACAATGTGCCCAGAATTTCTTACTTTCTTACACCTGGTATCTTCATGATGAACTTTTTGATGCTGTGAGTGATTATCTAAATGTGTAAAAGTCTTCCCACAAATATTACAAGGGAAAGTTTTTTTTCTGTGTGAATCCACTGGTCCTGTGCGAGTCTTACCCTCTGAGGGAACCATTTTCCACAGTTACTACATTTAAATGGCTTTTTTTTCTTGTATTAATCCACTGATGAGTACTAAGTGTTGATTTCTAGGAAAACTTCTTTCCACATTTGTTACAATTAAATGGATCCCATCCAATATGCCTTAAAAAGGTGTCCTAAGCATGCAAAATTTTCCCCACAATCTGTACTTGCATGTTTTTCTTTTCTGTGTAGCTTCTGATATTCCAACAGATTATCTGAACAAGTAAAGCTCCTCTCATTGTCATTGCATGTAAGAGTATTTTTTCCTCTCTGAATACACTTGTGCTGAAATGTTGATTCTGATAAGTAAAGCTCTTCAAGCAGTAGATGCATTTATAAAGACTATCAGCAAGTGTAAAAGCTTTGAAAGGCAGATTTTTACTAACATCATAGCACAGAAGAATCTCATTTTTAATACAAGGTGTAGTCAAGTTTACTCTAACGTTTGGCTTATTTTCTGTTATTTTAGTTTGTAAGTTCATGGTGCTGGCTTTTTTCTGTCTGTAGCCTGCCACATAATAATGCTACTGACTGTACAGCTAACTGTGCCTGCTTGTGATGAGTGAAAGATACTTGCAGTGTGAAAGCCTTCTCCCCCTCCATACCTGCAAATTTATTGTCAGTTCTGTGAGTTTGCTGATGTTGTAAAAGTCCTGTAAACCTACTTCCACAGTCCATACAAGTATAAGATGCTTCTGATATCTCCCAATGGTCTGTAATGCTATCCATGCACAAAGATGTAGTTTTGGACTCAGATGAGTTACATGTTATTTTTGTTATTAAACGTTCTGCAGATCCAGTATGATTTTTCTGATATTGAGACAAGTTATCTAATCATGTGAAAGTCCTTCCACAGACGTTACATGGAAACAGCTTTTTCCCTGTATGAATCCACTTGTGCTGCATTAACCTAACCTTTTGAGCAAAGGATTTCCCACATTTACTACATTTGAAAGGTTAGTTCCATGTGTGAATCCACTGGCAGGTGATGAGTGCAGATTTCTGGGTGAATGTTTTTTCACAAGTACTTCATTTAAAAGGTTTTTCACTTGTATGAACCCACTCATGTCCTAAAAGGTGCCCCATATGTGAAAAATGCTTGCCACAATCCAAACAGGTACATTTATGTGTCTGATGAATTTGTTGATGCTTGTGAAGGTTATCTTGATGTTCAAATTTCTTCCCACAGTCTTTCCATGTAAGCTGGTTCTTACCAAGCTGCACACAATATGCTGTAACAGCCTTACTTTCTGTGTAAAACTCTTCCCATAGGAAGTGCATCGAAAAGCTTGATTTCTCTGTGAGTCCACTGGTGGGCATTGAGTTCTGTCTCTTCCATAAAACCCCTTCCACAAGTGCTACATGTAAAAGTTTTTTTCTCTTCTATGAGTTAGCTGATGCTGTAAAAAATACAGAAAACGTAAAACCTCTGTTGCATTCTGCACACTTATGTTTTTCTCTTTTGTGTGCCTTTTGTTGAGCTGAGAGATGATCTAGCTGTGTAAATCACCTCCCACAGTCTTTATATATAAAGGGCTTCTCACACTTTTTAATTTCTCAAAATCTTTTGGGTTTCTAGTACTATGATGGGAATGGACCCCATTCCTAAGTCAAAGTACAATTAAAGTTCATGAAATGAGTATTGTTTCACTCTTTGATGTCAGCCAAACATGCTCTTCACAGCATCTACAATGTGCCCATTAATGACTCCTTCTGCAGTTTATGTGGAATTACATGTATTGGAAGCATATCTAAATATGACTGTAGACTCTTTTTGTTATAGACCCATTGCTCCTACTACTATTGGAACTATCTGGGTATCTTTCTTCCACATTAATCTTATTTCTGCTTGCAAATCCTGATATTTTATGACTTTGTGTCTCTCTGTACGCAGAACACTGTAATCATTGGGTATGGCAATTTCAATGATCAATGCTACTTTTGTCTTCTTTTCTTGGACCACAATATCTGTTTTTCTAGCATCTACCTTTTGAACTGTTGATAATGGATGATCCCATATGATGTAGACTTCATCATTTCCTGTGATGCTTTGTGGCTCATGCTTCCAATATTTTTCAGCCACTTCAATACCATAATGTTTGCACAATCCCCAGTGCAACAGTCTCATCACATTATTATGCCTTTCGGTATACAATCCTTCAGCCATTAGTATGTCGCAACCGGCAATGAGGTGTGCAACTGTTTCTAATTCTTTTTTGCAAAACCTACATTTGTCTGTTTCTTCCACATGTTCAATGGACTTCATAAACCAACCTGTACATAGCCTACCATCTTGTCCCACCAATATTAACCTTTCATCTCTTGGTTTGAATTTGCCTCTTCTTAACCATTCCTGCATTTGGCCCTGATCAACATGAGGTTCTTTCAGAATGTTTCTATACCTGCAACTATGTTTATGCATTATTCACATTTGTTGCCTTCTCATCTGATCCTTCACCTTATATTCTTTCTTTTGTTTTTTGGCACATTAAGTTGCTGCCTGATTTTTATCTACTTCTGGTTTGATCTCCATTCCTGCTTGACACCGATATGCTTCTGCTCGATTGCTACTTCTCACCCATATGACCCCACTGATGCTGTGAAAGTCTCACTTTCTGTGTGAAACTTTTCCAGCAGTAATTACATTTATAGGGTTTTAATTTATGGTCATTTTTTTCAGCATCTAGGTTATATTTATTTGTTTATTTATTTATTTTCTTTATTTTATTTCAGTTTGATCACCTGGAAGTCCACTGGGCCTAGAAGAGCCCGTTTTCAGTAGAGGCCCAGGGAGAAAAGCTCCAGTAACAAATTACAAAACACACATATATACATCATAGATATAAACAAAGCAGTGTGACCAATTACAGCATCCTTAAGATACAGTGAAATAGACAATAGGCATAATAGTTATAATACACACATGTAGGGCTCATATAGGTAATAGAAACATAGGAGGACAATTTTTGTATGTACAAAGTTAGAGTACACATTTTGTTGTGATAAATTACAGTATTTGATATAAGAAGATCTAAACAAGGTTAACCATAGTTCAACAGGAGAGTATTCTGTGCAGGTAATACAAAGTGGTGATAGGCAGAGTGGTGGTGTGAGTGACAGAAAGTGGTGATAGGCAGAGTGGTGGTGTAAAATTAGGGTGGAGTGGGTGGGAGATTTGATTGACAACAAGCAGTGAACTGAATTCACTCCTGAATGAGGGCACATTTCCTCCTGGATGAGTATGTTGGTCTGACTTAGTAAATGGCAGAAGTGTAATGTCTGTTTCACGTGCAGCACAGTTAGGCACCTGTTCAGAACTAATCTTGAGGTGGTTACTGAAAGGCTGTTGTGTGAAATTCATTTCACTGTTGGTATACAGAGTAAGATGCTCTCTATTAAAAGGCTGAAGATAAGCTGCTGATCAGGGTTATGATATATTTTTGCAATAACAACTTTCTAATGTTTCAACTAGTTTGTGAATTGAATGCACAGCTGGAGATCTATGTTTTTCTCACCAGTGGTAACCATAGGTAGATTTAGTTCTGAGTGGCCTCGTTGCTGTATTTGCAGGCTACCTGTCAGATTCCTACAAGATTCAATGTACTGCAATTGCTTCTTCGCACCTGGATACAGTGGTTGAGCAGGAATTTCTAGCCTGTACTCCTCATATTTAGTATGTTGGGAATCTAGAATTAAAGACATTAAGAGAAAAAAATGATTATGCAATGCTTGAAATGAGCAACTTTAAAGAAGCAGAGAGTACACCATACAACCTTTTAAAAAAAATTTAAATTGTTTTATTAAGCCAGCACATGCACATGGTGCAAACTGTATTAATGACATTCAGAAATTATTTTCCTTCATAACAATATACTATCTAATAAGGAAATAAAAAACACAAGTATCCCGGGGAGATGAATATTCACTATATTCACATATGTCTTCTCAGGAATTCCAATGAAATGGAATCAACAGTTCGTGTGTGTGTGTGTGTGTGTGTGTGTGTGTGTGTGTGTGTGTGTGTGTGTGTGTGTGTGTGTGTGTGTGTGTGTGTGTGTGTGCACACACGCATTTCTCATGCACTGGTGTGATCCCCAACCCCTTCCACAGAAAAGAATACTACCCTTAAGCAGTCCATCCCTCCTAGCTAGCTGGGCCTTTTGGTGATTCAGTTAAATTTCAAAAGTGTGGATGCCAACATTATAAGACAGAAATCCTGATAAAATATGGGTATATCAACTGCATTTTACTTTACTCAAGATGTGTTCAATCATATTAAAGAAAAACTCCACCTTCTCCTACAGTTTAACTCAACTCTTAGGTTGCTTTTCTCCCTACAATATGATGCCAGTACTATATAGGAAACCTGCTTGTACTTTATAAAACTTTCATTTCCTCATTTTGGTATCAAAGGAAAGGAAAGACCACCTATTTTTTTTTAAGCTTAACTTCTCATGAATTGCAGAGGAATTTGTTTACACTTGCATGACATACGACAGACACAGAGAAATGGGTAGTCAAAAGCTCAGGAGCTGTAAACAACACAGAGAGGTGTGAAACTGTTTTCCATTCTCTCTCCATTGTCTTTATTGCAGACAGGGAGAGAACTTACAATTATTCACTGTGGTTTCTAATGTAGCTGTGCCTTTCAGAGTAAAATAAAGCAATTAAATCAGTCAGTGGTTCAAAGGCAGTTGTCACCTCTTTTGACAAATTTACATAAGCAACATACAGTACTGAAATGCTAAGCTTTAAACTTTAAATGTTTGTTTATACTACTTTACATTTTAAGATGACTTGAATGTACTATCAAAGGTGTCTGTGACAGTTACAGAAAAGTCAGAAAATAGTTTTTTTTGTAATTCTTGTAAAGTATCAGCACATTTACCAAAGTGTAGATGGAGGGGCTGTGAATTCATCTTGGACTACAGAAATATACTTTGAATAAAGGTCTGCAATTTAGCAACTGTTTTGGTTGCATCTGTATAGGTTCATAGGTATGAACTAGGCTAATGGCCCTGGGGCCTTTACAAGCCTAGCCATAGGATTATCCTGGCATCATGTTCCCAGTGCCTCTGTCGAGAAGACTCGCTGGAGTTATCCCCGGGGTGAATTTTCTATTTCTCCTCCACTCATAAAGACTTCTCTTGAAGAGGGTCAGCGAGGTGCTCTGCTTTACATGTATGGGAAGTCTGTTCCATAGCTTGGGCAGTCTCTGGGTTATGAACCTGTCCCTCCAGTACGTTCTGTTGATTGTGGTCATGAAGTTGAGGTCTCTGGAGCATGTGGTGTGGAGGGATTGGGATTTCTGTAGATGTAGCATTTCTAACAGAGCTGGGTCAGACATGGCTTTGTAAGTCAAGCAGGGATCGCCTCTAAGTAGGCAATATGAGTCAGAGAATAGCTGGAATTGTTTGAGTCTTTCCATACAGGACAATTGTTTAAGGCCTAGGATGCTCTTTGTGAGGTACTTTTTCAGCCTCTCCAGTTGTTGCAGGTGTCTAGTGTGGTACATGCCAAATGGTGCACTGTACTCTTTCTTCCTGGATGCAAAACACTTAATAATGAGATGTGCCACATAGAATGACTTTCTGACCACAGTGGCAATGTGGTGATCAAAAGAGATGTTGCTGTCAACCTGTGTTCCCAAATCTCTTACAATACCTTCTGTTTTCAGTGGACTACCATCAATGTGGTAATTCATGGGAACTGATTTTTTTCCCAAAGAGGATGACGACATATTTTTTGCCACTGAGATAAGGCCATGTTTCTGATACCAGTTGTTGGTCTTGGGGAGTTAATAATACCTCCCAGCTTGCAATCGTCTGTGTACTTTGTCAGTCAGAGTCCCTTCGTATTGGCCTGGACTTCAGAGAAGTAGATACCAAAGAGGAGAGGACCCAGGACCGAACGCTGTGGGATTCCATTCATGACTGGTCAGCAGTCTATCTTTGAGTCAGCTACTTTCACACTGTGGGTTCTATCTGTGAGGCAGTTTGCAACCCACCTAGTGATATAGGTGCTGATGCCTAGCTTAGTGAATTATTCTATGATTCCTGAGTGAGAAATGGTATCAAAGGCCTTGGCCAGATCAAGATAGGCTGTATGAATCACTTTTCCTTCATCCATAGCTCTGGTGACTGACTCATAGAAGTCGACCAAGTTGAGCAGGCATGATCTAGCCTTCACAAAACCAAACTATGTGGATCCAGAGTATGGAGATTCTCTATATCCTTGTTTATTAGGTTCATGATGATGCATTCCATAGCTTTGCATATCAGACTCATCAGGCTAATGGGGCAATAGTTCCCAGGGTCTGTAGTCACTCCTCCTTTGTGGAGAGGGATGACTGTAGTAGAGCACCATTCAGTAGGGACAAAGCCTGAGATGAGGCTGTGATTGAACAGGGCATACAGGTAAGGTTCCAGTTCACTCTGTAGTTCATGTAGAACATGGCCAGGGATATTGTCAGGTCCCACAGAAGCTGTATTGTTGGCCTTGTACAGTGCTGCTTTAATGTGTGCAGCAGTAATAATGGGTGCCTGGCAATCTACTGGTATTGTGATTGGTTCTTTGGGGGGAGAGGGGTAAAGTTGGCACTGAATCTGCCGGCAAGTATATTGGCAATATCTGTTGGCACAGTATAGGAGGTACCATTGTGCAGTAGCTCAGAGCAAATCTGAGTATTGCTGTGGAGATTCTTTACTTAACTATAGAAGGCCTTGTGGTTGTCTTTACTATCTGCTGCAATTCTGTTTTCATAGCTAGTTTTAGAGGATTTGATGAGGGATCTCAACTCAAGTTTTTCCAGTCTTGGGACTGCACCTTATTCCACATCAGTTTCCTCCTTCTGTTGTAGAGTATGTTTATGACAGGGGACCACCAGATTGGCTTCCTTTTTTTTGGAAGAGAGCATCTTGGTTCAATTGGGTATGTTGAGATCCATGCATTTGTGTACGTGTTTGTACAATGCATTGGTGTATGATTCGGCAGTCGTGCAACTATTCTCCATTTGCATGCGTGCCATGAAGTTAGCCACTTCTGTTTTGAGGAGCCCAAATTTAGCTTTGGAGAAGATTTTTATGGTGGTTACCTTTGCAGGGGGGGGGGGCGGAATGTGGATTTCCAAGGAGATTAGTTTGTGGTCGGATCTAACCAGGTGTAGAGCAATGGTCACCCATGTTAGTATTGACCAGGTCAAGGATATTGCTACCTTTAATGGGGGTAAGAACAAGCTGGTCCAGGGCATTGGACTTTATGAACTCCAGGAAACATTGGGAAAGTGTATTGGTACTTGAGTAGTTTTCCCAATTAATGGAGAGGTAGTTGAAATCGCCTAGTATGAGAGTATTACGTTGGACCCTAATACTCTACAGGGTGCTTAGGAATGTGGACTGTGATTCTTGTAATACTTTACTAAACCACAAAACAAGCTCTAAGGCACACACAAATGAGGTCCATTGAAGAAATAAAAGAAGCAATCATGTTACAGAAGGCATATAAGATGACAGTGACTGACACTAATCCCATTATATGTCGATGGCATGAGAATACAACTACTTCCTTATGTCTAGCACAACTCATATAAAGCAGACTTGAAATGGATTATGGGAAAAGAAAGACTTGAAGAAAAATAAGATTATGTTGATATGTCAGAAAGCCATTTTGTTAAAAACATTTTACAATTCTATAAGAAGGAGTTACAGTGATTTTTGACAGAAACTCATAAAACAGAGTTAGAGTAAAAAATAGATGTTTTTAGTTCTAAGGTGGAGTTTTCCTTTAACAACAAGATGAATTAATCCAGTTATCCAGTTAGCTTTTTTATGGTACTGCCAGATGTCGTATCAGGTTGCATCATTGCAGAAGCTTATCGTTCTATGATGATGATCATCATCATCAGCCCCCTTTTTCCCATTTTTTACATGGGTTGGGGAATCATGTTAACTGTCGCTATTTTTATTGATTCAATGCCACACTCCTGCCTTCTTCAACACTCATCCCTGACTGTCACATATCTTCATTCACACAATCCATACATCTCTTTGCTGGATGCCCTTGTTTCCTCTTACCTTCTTCCTGTCTGTCCCATATCTTCTTCACCAGATTGTCTTCTGCTTTCTTGCCTGTGTCCAAACCACTGTAATCTGTTCTTTTTGATCTTTTCTGCAATTGGAGCTACTTTGGCTTCTGCTCTTATGTCTTCATTTATTCATCTGTAACACAGAGTGCATCCTACTACCCTTATCAGGCACTCCATTTCCATCACTTCTAGCTTCTTCATCTGCTCTGCCTTTACTGCCCAGGTTTTTGCACCATACAGTAATAACGCTCACACCACTGTCTTGTACACCTTACTTTTCAGCTTCTTTGGCATTCTTCTGTCATAGACTACATCTGACACTCTATGCCAGTTGGCTGCAGTCCCTCTGATTCTAGCTTTGACCGCTTAATTCAGACTAGCCTTCTCCTCAACCACCCCTCCCAGATACTTGAAGCTATTTACCTGTTCTTCTAGCTTCCCTTCTATCTCAATACTCAGCTTCTTCTGATTTCCCCAGTTTGCTGCCATTACCACTGTCTTGTCTGTGCTTAGTTTCATCCCATGTGCCTTCAGCTTTGCATTCCATTGCTCTATACTTTGCTGGAGTTCTGGCTGAGAGTCTGCCTGTAATGCCACATCATCTGCATACAGCAACTTTCTTGATCTGTCTCCTCCAGCCTGTTTGTTAATGTAGTCCATCACCAGTATGAACAGCAGTGGGCTCAGAGCTGAACCCTGGTGCACACTCTCTCCTACTGTAAACCCCTTTGTGAGGCTGCATACTCTTGGTACGTGAGTCATTGGCCCTTGTATATATCCCACACTATTTCTTGGGACCTTGTCATATGCTTTTTCCAAGTCTTAGGAATGCCCAGTTGGACTCTTTCCTCATCTCTAGCTTCTTCTCAACTATCTGTCTCACTGCAAACATCGGGTCAGTTGTGCTGCATCCTGATCTGAATGTGAACTGCTCATCTCCCATCTTACATTCTACTACTCTGTGTATCCATTTATCAATCACCCTCTAGAACTTTCATACAGTGTGATAGGAGTTTGATTCCTCTGTACTGCCCACACTTCATTTTCTTTAGTGCTATTCTGACTTCGTCTAGGGTAGGCTTCTCTTTTTCTCTCATCGAAAGCTGTTTCTGGGGCAGTACAGCTTCTGTGGATTTTTCTTCATTCAGAAGCAGCTAAAAATATTCCTTGCATCGACCTTTGATGTCCTATGGACTGGTGAGCAGGTTGTTGCTGGCATCCCTTATGAAGTGTGTCTGACTATCTTCTTTATCTTTCTGTCTTGGCCTTGTAGCCTGATATAGTTTCTTTGTGCCACCTAATGAGTCACTTTCCAGAAGTTAGTAGAGTGCCTCTGATGCCCTATTCTTTGCTATTGCACCTACTTTTTTAGCTTCTTTGTTAGCCAACTAGTATTCCTTCCTTGCCTGGTCGGTCTTGTCTATCTCTCACTTTTTTCCTGCACTCTTTTTTTTATGACTTCCTGGACTTCTGCATTCCACCACCAACTTTCTTTATGTACCTTATTTCCATACCAGAATCTGCCACATACCTGTTCTGTAGTCCTCACACATGCTGTTTTGAGGTGCTGTTATTCTTCTTCAGCTCCACCTGTTTCTTCCTCTTCTTGGGGTACTAGAACCATGAGTAATTCCTTTAACTGTTGTATTTTCTATCCAGTCAACTTCCAGGTCTTCAGCCTGGTCTCTGTTGACCTTAGAGCTTTCTCTGACCACTGCTTTCAGCTGATTGTGGCAACCAGTGGTTTATGCTGTGGGCTGACTGTTTCAGTGTGGATTCTTCCCCATTGTCTTTTCCTTTCTAGAAGGAAGTCTACCTGAGTTGTATGTTGGCCACTCTTGTATATGATCTTGTGACAGTCTCTCTTTCTGAACCATGTGTTGGCTACTATCAAGCCATTTGCTAGACAGAAGTATAGAATGGCGTCTCCTTCTTTATTACTGTTGCCCCACCAATGTGAACTCAGCCAGTTCTCATGTCCTGCTCTGTCTGTCCCTATATGTGCATTCAAGTCACCCATTATCAACACCAATTCATGTTGTCCTGCTTTATCTAGTAGGTCCTGCAACAGGTCTATATTATAAGATCGACAGTTGAAAACATCGAACAACATATGGTCGACACCATATGGTCGATGTCTTCAAACGTCGACCTCATAAAAAGACAAAAAAGAAAAGAAAAAAGTACGCTAATGGGTTTAAGCAGGGGGGGGGCAAGTCCCCTGCTCCCCCCACACCCCCTACTACTTAAATATACCAACTCCGAGACCGCACTACATTGCAGTAAATGGAAATCTCCCCTAACAGAGATTTCCAATCACATGCTTGAGATTCTGAGGGTGCGATATTCTCGTGTCGACAATGTAAGATTAGACATTGTCAGCTTTCAAGAATATGGTATAGACCCCCTGCAACTGCTGTCTGAATGCACTCTTTTCCTGACTATTACAACCCTGCTGTGGGGCATATGCTGAGATTATGAATACTGCCCTATTATTACACTGGAGTCTGTCATGTCATCCACTTGCAAGCTGCATTCCATCAGACTTTCTATGATCATTATTGGTATTTCTGTATTTATTCCTCTCTCGCAGTGCCTACTGCTGTTGTTACAAATCTGTTCTCTAAAGACTCTTGTGTATTCACCAGTTGCCATTTCAGCAAAGAAACAACTATCACAAGTAACACATACAATATATTTATATACTGCAAGGCACACACCTCAGTGGTACAAGAGAAATAGCCTTGAGGCATTAGAAACAATAATATCAAAAGCTAATAAAATACAGTTTTAGTACCTAAAGGATATACAGCAATACTGGGCGAGCAAATATAGCCTCTACTCCCTGCTCCCAGTTTCAAGGAAATAAGAACTACCCTGCTCTTCACTGTGCTGTTCCAGACAATACTTTTCTGAGATCCTACCTACCTGCTGACAAAGGACCCGTCCAACAAATAGCTCTGGCTTCCTCTCTCAGCATCTATTCCCTGCTCCCACTTTCAAGGATATAAGATAGTATGTTATCTATGTCCTACCTGTAAAACTGACTACAATCCACAGTTGCTTCAGGGGTTCAAAAGCTCGACCTGAGCCCGGTCAGCCAGCAGCCCCCTCTATAGTAGCTACCTTGTACACTAAACTCCCACACCACCTCTTACTACCTCTCTTACTAGCCTTTCCCCCTCCCTCAACTAGCACTAAACCTACCCCCTTACTGTATTTGCCTGTAATTCTAACTTTTCCCAGTAGGTGGCACTCCTGTCCCTTCTATTAATTTTTCAGTTTACCCCTTTGTTATTCTGTTTGCTTTACATTATACTGCTTTGACCTAGAAGTACTCTGTAATTTCACACTGTACCCTTTATTCTAACTTGCTACACTTCCCTGTTTTCTTTACACTCCATACTTATCCCTGCTCCTTCCCACTTCAGACTCACTTCACTTTCCTTCAGTATTCAGCTCTGCTGAGTGATTGTTTCTCCTCCAGCTCCTCCTTTGCCTGTTTAGGAGTCCTTGTAGCCAACCACCAGCCCTACTACTCTTACCTATCCTATCTATAAGAAGTAACCTGTCTTCACTTTTCTCCTTTCTGGCTTCTGTAACCTTAAAACCTTACTCAGCACCTTTAGCTTATTCAATAGCCCTCTTGTTAGTCTGTTTCCACCCCCTCCTGACTGAACTGACTCATCACCTTATACCCCTCCCCTCTCTGCCTACATTCCTCCGAAACCCTTAAATACCCCTAGTATGGTGTGGCGCCATCTTTAATACCTTAGTACTGCCCCTGGCTGCTGTCCACACCTGGCCCATCATCTTTTCCCTCTGGTAAGTTGTGCTCGGTTGACGGTATTTGATGTGCCTTATGTATATTTGTCTCAAACTATTTTTCACATGCTTAATGTAAAACTAATATTATTTTTAATTTGTGCAATAACTCCACAAACATATTTGCGGCAGTCTTGGTGCATGAGAACTGATTGTCTTTGTTTTAGCATGCCATTTACAGCTGTTTAGAGACAAATCTCCCTTGTGGTACCTCCGCATGAGCGATTGCATCCCAGGTGCTGGAATTATGTTTGTAGTGGCTGCTTATCAGTTGTAGCGAGGGCTACATTATTAATGCTAATCGTTCGGCAAATATGCTTTTTTAAGCTGATTTTTCTTGCTGTTTTGTCTTTGCTGTGCTGAAACTTATATTTTGAATGATTTGTAACTGCTGCTTATCAGTTGTAGCGTGGCTATGAAGAGCAGAGTCAAAACCTCCAGTTCAGTTAATATTCCTGCAACACATAGTTAAAATCAATTTAAATACTGTATTTTTTTAAAAAAAAAATAAAGGGTTTAAATTCTCTTATACGTCCAGTTGAATACAGCAAGTTCTTAGCCGGCCAAAGCTGAGGTTTTTAAGCAGAAAATATTTCACACTGTACCACTTAAATAGGCAAGGACAGGAAATCAAAGAATGTGGCTACCCCCACACCTGAAATTACTAGCAAATAACAAAATTCAGCAAACACTGACTAACTTCCAGTTCAGTTAATATTCCTGCAACACACAGTTAAAATCAATTTAAATACTGTACTTTTTGAAAAAAAAGTGCAGATAAAGGTACTTAAATTCACTTATACGTCCAGTTGAATACAGCAAGTTCTTAGCCGGCCAAAGCTGAGGTTTTTAATGCTAAATATTTGATATAAGAAACTACATGCTCTCTTATGCTATTGGTAGCTTCCAAAGAATCAGTGAATGTTCAATTTCCTAACTGTTATACCTATTGCCCTAATATCATATTTTTGTTGATATTAGCTTCTTGATACTTACCACCACTGTTTTCTCTCTCTCTCCTTCAAGTACCCTGCTGTTCACTGTGCTCTTCCAGACCATACTTTTCTGAGATCCTACCTACCTACCTGGTGACAAAGGATCCGTCCAACAAATAGCTGTGGCTTCCTCTCTCAGCCTCTATTCCCTGCTCATACTTTCAAGGATATAAGAAAGTATGTTATCTATGTCCTACCTGTAAAACTGACTACAGTCCACAGTTGCTTCAGGGGTTCAAAAGCTCGCCCTGAGCCCGGTCAGCCAGCAGCCCCCCCCATAGTAGCTACGTTGTACACTAAACTCCCAGACCACCTCTTACTACCTCTCTTATTAGCCTTTCCCCCTCCCTCAACTAGCACTAAACCTACCCCCTTACTGTATTTGCCTGTAATTTTACATTTCCCCAGTAGGTGGCACTCCTGTCCCTTCTATTAATTTTCCTACTTACCCCTTTGTTATTCTATTTGATTTACATTATACTGCTTTGACCTAGAAGTGCTCTGTAATTTCACACTGTACCCTTTTTTCTAACTTGCTACACTTCCCTGTTTTCTTATACACTCCATACTTATCCCTGCTCCTTCCCACTTCAGACTCACTTCACTTACCTTCAGTATTCAGCTCTGCTGACTGATTGTTTCTCCTCCAGCTCCTCCTTTGCCTGTTTAGGAGATCTTGGAGCCAACCACCACCCCTACTACTCTTACCTATCCTATCTATAAGACCTAACCTGCCTTCACTTTTCTCCTTTCTGGCTTCTGTAACCTTAAAACCTTACTCAGCACCTTTAGCTGATCCAATTGCCCTCTTGTTAGTCTGTTTCCACCCCCTCCTGACTGAACTGAATCATTACCTTATACCCCACCCCTCTCTGCCTATATTCCTCCGAAACCCTTAAATACCCCTAGTCTGGCATTCGCCATCTTTAATACCTTAGTACTGCCAAGGCCGCTGTCCGCACCTGGCCCAGCATCTTTTCCCTCTGGTAAGTTGTGCTCGGTTGACGGTATTTGATGTGCCTTATGTATATTTGTCTCAAACTATTTTTCACATGCTTAATGTAAAACTAATATTATTTTTAATTTGTGCAATAACTCCATTCATATTTGCGGCAGTCGTGGTGCATGAGAACTGATTGTCTTTGTTTTAGCACGCCATTTACAGCCGTTTAGAGACAAATCTCCCTCGTGGTACCTCTGCATGAGCGATTGCGTCCCAGGTGCTGGAATTATGTTTGTAGTGGCTGCTTATCAGTTGTAGCGTGGGCTACGTTATTAATGTTAATTGTTCAGCAAATATGCTTTTTTAGCTGATTTTTCTTGCTGTTTTGTCTTTGCTGTGCTGAAACTTATCAGTTGTAGCGTGGGCTACATTAATAATGTTAATTGTTTGGCAAATATGCTAGTTTTAAGCTGATTTTCTTGCTGTTTCTGTCCTTGCTGTGCTGAAACTTATATTTTGAAAAGTTTAAAGTGTCAGGTTTATGTCGGGAACTGCTTTTTAATCAGCGCTACTAGAGCTACATGTAAATGTTTGAATAGGTGCGACAGGCTTGATAAATGATAAATTGAATGATTTATCCTTGCTTGCTACGCAGCAACAAAGGCATGAACATTCCCCATAAGACAAATGGCCGCTGTAACGGCTGCTTATCAGCTGTAGCGAGCGCTACCCTTATAATGTTAATTGTTTAGCTGAAATACTTATTTAATGGTAATACCTTAGCTGTTTCTATCTTTGTTGTGCAAAAACACATACTTAAATGTTTTAAGATGCCGGAATTATGTTGGGAATGGCCATTAAACAGTGTAACTTGGGCAACATTTAAATGTATGTATTTGGCAAGCTTGTCAAATAGTAAATGAATGCTTTTTCATTGCATGCTACATAGTAACAAAAGCACGAACACTCCCCTTAGGCCATATGGCTGTTGTTTGCACTGTTTGGCTGCCAGCTTTAGCCTGTAATGGCTATTTTATATAGTGTAGTCAACAGGTCTAGGGAACTTTTTTTTTTCCACCTGCCCTGGCTGCTGCCTTTGCTTCGGGCGACAATATAGAGCAATTCCTGACACTTTCCGCACATCATTGTTCCTGGTTTTTGGCTGCACTGTTGTTTTTTTTTTTTCTTTTCTTTTTGACATATACTTGCATCAGATGATTATTTTAAACTAATGTGTTACATACTATCCTTCTGAAGCCTAGAGAGTATATACTGCTAAATATTTGATATAAGAAAATACATGCTCTCTTATGCTACTGGTAGCTTCCAAAGAATCAGTGAATGTTCAATTTCCTAACTGTTATACCTATTGCCCTAATATCATATTTTTGTTGATGTTAGCTTCTTGATACTTACCACCACTGTTGTCTCTCTCTCTCTCTCCTTCAAGTACCCTGCTCTTCACTGTGCTGTTCCAGACCATACTTTTCTGAGATCCTACCTACCTGGTGACAAAGGACCCGTCCAACAAATAGCTGTGGCTTCCTCTCTCAGCCTCTACTCCCTGCTCCCACTTTCAAGCATATAAGAAAATATGTTATCTATGTCCTACCTGTAAAACTGACTACAGTCCACAGTTGCTTCAGGGGTTCAAAAGCTCGCCCTGAGCCCGGTCAGCCAGCAGCCCCCATAGTAGCTACCTTGTACACTAAACTCCCAGACCACCTCTTACTACCTCTCTTACTAGCCTTTCCCCTCCCTCAACTAGCACTAAATCTACCCCCTTACTGTATTTGCCTGTAATTCTAGGTTTGCCCAGTAGGTGGGACTCCTGTCCCTTCTATTAATTTTCCTGCTTACCACTTTGTTATTCTGTTTGCTTTACATTATACTGCTTTGACCTAGAAGTACTCTGTAATTTCACACTGTACCCTTTATTCTAACTTGCTACACTTCCCTGTTTTCTTATACACTCCATACTTATCCCTGCTCCTTCCCACTTCAGACTCACTTCACTTAATTCCAGCTGATATTACCTTACTTTCCACCTTAGGTCAATTTAAAACTAGACTCAAACAACATTTGTCACTTAACTGGCTATGTCAATGTATCAAGCCTGGCTAACTCGAATGTGTAAAAATCTGTTAACCAGTTTACTGTGTAATTTAATTTAATCCTGACTTGTGCTCAGGACTAACTTTAACCTGTGGAACTTGTTTAACTTGCTTACTTATGTAATCTCTGTAAATAATCTGTTTGTAATATGTAATGCTGGTATTATGTAATGCTGTATCTGCTTACCCTTGGAGCTTTTCTCCCCGGGACTCCGCTGAAAATGGACATGCATCCAGTCGGACTATCCCGGTCAACAAATGTAAAATAAAATAAATAAATAAATAAACTTACCTTCAGTATTCAGCTCTGCTGACTGATTGTTTCTCCTCCAGCTCCTCCTTTGCCTGTTTAGGAGATCTTGGAGCCAAGCAGCACCCCTACTACTCTTACCTATCCTATCTATAAGACCTAACCTGTCTTCACTTTTCTCCTTTCTGGCTTCTGTAACCTTAAAACCTTACTTAGCATCTTTAGCTTATTCAATAGCCCTCTTGTTAGTCTGTTTTCACCCCCTCCTGACTGAACTGACTCATCACCTTACACCCCTCTCCTCTCTGCCTATATTCCTCCGAAACCCTTAAATACCCCTAGTCTGGCGTGGCGACATCTTTAATACCTTAGTACTGCCCCTGGCTGCTATCCGCACCTGGCCCACCGACTTTTCCCTCTGGTAAGTTGTGCTCGGTTGACGATATTTGATGTGCCTTATGTATATTTGTCTCAAACTATTTTTCACATGCTTAATGTAAAACTAATATTATTTTTAATTTGTGCAATAACTCCACAAACATATTTGCGGAAGTCTTGGAGCATGAGAATTGATTGTCTTTGTTTTAGCACGCCATTTACAGCCGTTTAAAGACAAATCTCCCTCGTGGTACCTCCGCATGAGCGATTGCATCCCAGGTGCTGGAATTATGTTTGTAGCGGCTGCTGATCAGTTGTAGCGTGGGCTACATTATTAATGCTAATTGTTTAGCAAATATGCTTTTTTAGCTGATTTTTCTTGCTGTTTTGTCTTTGCTGTGCTGAAACTTATATTTTGAATGATTTGTAACTGCTGCTTATCAGTTTTAGCATGGGCTATGTTAATAATGTTAATTGTTTGGCAAATATGCTAGTTTTAAGCTGATTTTTTTGCTGTTTCTGTCCTTGCTGTGCTGAAACTTATATTTTGAAAAGTTTAAAGTGTAAGGTTTATGTCGGGAACTGCATTTTAATCAGCGCTACTAGAGCTACATGTAAATGTTTGAATAGGTGCGGCAGGCTTGATAAATGATAAATTGAATGCTTTATCCTTGCTTGCTACGCAGCAACAAAAGCACGAACATTCCCCATAAGGCAAATGGCCGCTGTAATGGCTGCTTATCAGCTGTAGCGTGCGCTACCCTTATAATGTTAATTGTTTAGCTGATATACTTATTTAATGGTAACACCTTAGCTGTTTCTATCTATGTTGTGCAAAAACACATACTTAAATGTTTTAAGGTGCCGGAATTATGTCGGGAATGGCCTTTAAACAGTGCAACTTGGACTACATTTAAATGTATATATTTGTCAAGCTTGTCAAATAGTACATGAATGCTATTTCATTGTATACTACGTAGTAACAAAAGCACGAACACGCCCCTTAGGCCATATGGCTGTTGTTTGCACTGTTTGGCTGCTAGCTTTAGCCTGTAATGGCTATTTTATATAGTCTATTCAACAGGTCTAGTGAACCTTTTTTTTTTTCACCTGCCCTGGCTGCTGCCTGTGCTTCGGGCGACAATATAGAGCAATTCCTGACACTTTCTGCACATCATTGTTCCTGATTTTTGGCTGCAATGTTGTTTTTTTTTTCTTTTATTTTTCACATATACTTGTGTCAGATGATTATTTTAAACTAATGTGTTACATACTATCCTTCTGAAGCCTAGAGAGTATATACTGCTAAATATTTGATATAAGAAAATACATGCTCTCTTATACTATTGGTAGCTTCCAAAGAATCAGTGAATGCTCAGTTTCCTAACTGTTATACCTATTGCCCTAATATCATATTTTTGTTGATGTTAGCTTCTTGATACTTACCACCACTGTTATCTCTCTCTCTCCTTCAAGTACCCTGCTCTTCACTGTGCTGTTCCAGACCATACTTTTCTGAGATCCTACCTACCTGGTGACAAAGGACCCGTCCAACAAATAGCTGTGGCTTCCTCTCTCAGCCTCTACTCCCTGCTCCCACTTTCAAGGATATAAGATAGTATGTTACCTATGTCCTACCTGTAAAACTGACTACAGTCCACAGTTGCTTCAGGGGTTCAAAAGCTCGCCCTGAGCCGGGTCAGCCAGCAGCCTCCCCCCCCCCATAGTAGCTTCCTTGTACACTAAACTCCCAGACCACCTCTTACTACCTCTCTTACTAGCCTTTACCCCTCCCTCAACTAGCAGTAAACCTACCCCCTTACTGTATTTGCCTGTAATTTTACGTTTGCCCAGTAGGTGGCACTCCTGTCCCTTCTATTAATTTTCCTGCTTACCCCTTTGTTATTCTGTTTGCTTTACATTATACTGCTTTGACCTAGAAGTACTCTGTAATTTCACACTGTACCCCTTATTCTAACTTGCTACACTTCCCTGTTTTCTTATACACTCCATACTTATCCCTGCTCCTTCCCACTTCAGACTCCCTTCACTTACCTTCAGTATTCAGCTCTGCTGACTGATTGTTTCTCCTCCAGCTCCTCCTTTGCCTGTTTAGGGGATCTTGGAGCCAACCACCACCCCTACTACTCTTACCTATCCTTTCCATAAGACCTAACCTGTCTGCACTTTTCTCCTTTCTGGCTTCTGTAACCTTAAAACCTTACTCAGCACCTTTAGCTTATCCAATAGCCCTCTTGTTAGTCTGTTTCCACCCCCTCCTGACTGAACTGACTCATCACCTTACACCCCTCCCCTCTCTGCCTATATTCCTCCGAAACCCTTAAATGCCCCTAGTCTGGCGTGGCACCATCTATAATACCTTAGTACTGCCCCTGGCTGCTGTCCGCACCTGGCCCAGCGTCTTTTCCCTCTGGTAAGTTGTGCTCGGTTGACTGTATTTGATGTGCCTTATGTATATTTGTCTCAAACTATTTTTCACATGCTTAATGTAAAACTAATATTATTTTTTAATTTGTGCAATAACTCCACAAACATATTTGCGGCAGTCTTGGTGCATGAGATCTGATTGTCTTTGTTTTATCACGCCATTTACAGCCGTTTAGAGACAAATCTACCTCGTGGTACTTCCACATGAGCGATTAAATCCCAGGTGCTGGAATTATGTTTGTAGCAGCTGCTTATCAGTTGTAGCATGGCCTACATTATTAGTGCTAATTGTTCGGCAAATATGCTTTTTTTAAGCTGATTTTTCTTGCTGTTTTGTCTTTGCTGTGCTGAAACTTATATTTTGAATGATTTGTTACTGCTGCTTATCAGTTGTAGCGTGGGCTACATTAATAAAGTTAATTGTTTGGCAAATATGCTAGTTTTAAGCTGATTTTCTTGCTGTTCTGAAACTTATATTTTGAAAAGTTTAAAGTGTCAGGTTTATGTCGGGAACTGCTTTTTAATCAGCGCTACTAGAGCTACATGTAAATGTTTGAATAGGTGCGGCAGGCTTGATAAATGATAAATTGAATACTTTATCCTTGCTTGCTACGCAGCAGCAAAATTACGAACATTCCCCATAAGACAAATGGCCGCTGTAACGGCTGCTTATCAGCTGCAGCGTGCGCTACCCTTATAATGTTAATTGTTTAGCTGAAATACTTATTTAATGGTAATACCTTACCTTTTTCTATTTTTGTTTTTGCAAAAACACATACTTAAATGTTTTAAGGTGCCGGACTTATGTCGGGAATGGCCTTTAAACAGTGTAACTTGGGCAACATTTAAATGTATATGTTTGGCAAGCTTGTCAAATAGTAAATGAATGCTTTTTCGCTGAATAGTACGTAGTAACAAAAGCACGAACACTCCCCTTAGGCCATATGGCTGTTGTTTGCACTGTTTGGCTGCTAGCTTTAGCCTGTAACAGCTATTTTATATAGTCTAGTCAACAGGTCTACCGAGCTTTTTTTTTTTCACCTTCCCTGGCTGCTGCCTGTGCTTTGGGCGACAATATAGAGCAATTCTTGACACTTTCCGCACATCATTGTTCCTGATTTTTGGCTGCACTGTTGTTTTGTTTTCTTTTCTTTTTCACATATACTTGTATCAGATGATTATTTTAAACTAATGTGTTACATACTATCCCTCTGAAGCCTAGAGAGTATATACTGTTAATATTTGATATAAGAAAATACATGCTCTCTTATGCTATTGGTAGCTTCCAAAGAATCAGTGAATGTTCAATTTCCTAACTGTTATACCTATTGCCCTAATACCATATTTTTGTTGATGTTAGCTTCTTGATACTTACCACCACTGTTGTCTCTCTCTCTCTCTCCTTCAAGTACCCTGCTCTTCACTGTGCTGTTCCAGACCATACTTTTCTGAGATCCTACCTACCTGGTGAGAAAGGACCCATCCAACAAATAGCTGTGGCTTCCTCTCTCAGCCTCTATTCCCTGCTCCCACTTTCAAGGATATAAGAAAGTATGTTATCTATGTCCTACCTGTAAAACTGACTACAGTCCACAGTTGCTTCAGGGGTTCAAAAGCTCACCCTGAGCCCTGTCAGCCAGCAGCCCTCCCCCATAGTAGCTACCTTGTACACTAAACTGCCAGACCACCTCTTACTACCTCTCTTACTAGCCTTCCCCCTTCCCTCAACTAGCACTAAACCTACCCCCTTACTGTATTTGCTTGTAATTCTAACCTTGCCCAGTAGGTGGCACTCCTGTCCCTTCTATTAATTTTCCTGCTTACCCCTTTGTTATTCTGTTTGCTTTACATTATACTGCTTTGACCTAGAAGTGCTCTGTAATTTCACACTGTACCATTTATTCTAACTTGCTGCACTTCCCTGTTTTCTTATACACTCCATACTTATCCCTGCTCCTTCCCACTTCAAACTCACTTCACTTACCTTCAGTATTCAGCTCTGCTGACTGATTGCTTCTCCTCCAGCTCCTCCTTTGCCTGTTTAGGGGATCTTGGAGCCAACCACCACCTCTACTACTCATACCTATCCTATCTATAAGACCTAACCTGTCTGCACTTTTCTCCTTTCTGGCTTCTGTAACATTAACACCTTACTTAGCACCTTTAGCTTATCCAATAGCCCTCTTGTTAGTCTGTTTCCACCCCCTCCTGACTGAACTGACTCATCACCTTATACCCCTCCCCTCTCTGCCTATATTCCTCCGAAACCCTTAAATACCCCTAGTCTGGCGTGGTGCCATCTTTAATACCTTAGTACTTCCCCTGGCTGCTGTCCGCACCTTGCCCAGCATCTTTTCCCTCTGGTAAGTTGTGCTCGGTTGACGGTATTTGATGTGCCTTATGTATATTTGTCTCAAACTGTTTTTCACATGCTTAATGTAAAACTAATATTATTTTTAATTTGTGCAATGACTCCACAAACATATTTGCGGCAGTCTTGGTGCATGAGAACTGATTGTCTTTGTTTTAGCATGCCATTTACAGCCATTTAGAGACAAATCTTTCTCATGGTGCATCCGCATGAGCGATTGCATCCCAGGTGCTGGAATTATGTTTGTAGCGGCTGCTTATCAGTTGTAGCGTGGGCTACGATATTAATGTTAATTGTCCGGCAAATATGCTTTTTTTTAAGCTGATTTTTCTTGCTATTTTGTCTTTGCTGTGCTGAAACTTATATTCTGAATGATTTGTAACTGCTGCTTATCAGTTGTAGGGTGGACTACGTTAATAATGTTAATTGTTTGGCAAATATGCTAGTTTTAAGCTGATTTTCTTGCTGTTTCTGTCCTTGCTGTGCTGAAACTTATATTTTGAAAAGTTTAAAGTGTCAGGTTTATGTCGGGAACTGCTTTTTAATCAACGCTACTAGAGCTACATGTAAATGTTTGAATAGGTGCGGCAGGCTTGATAAATGATAAATTGAATGCTTTATCCTTGCTTGCTACGCAGCAACAAAAGCACAAACATTCCCCATAAGACAAATGGCGGCTGTAATGGCTGCTTATCAGCTGTAGCGTGCGCTACCCTTATAATGTTAATTGTTTAGCTGAAATACTTATTTAATGGTAATACCTTAGCTGTTTCTATCTTTGTTGTGCAAAAACACATACTTAAATGTTTTAAGGTGCCGGTCTTATGTCGGGAATGGCCTTTAAACAGTGTAACTTGGGCTACATTTAAATGTATATGTTTGGCAAGCTTGTCAAATAGTAAATGAATGCTTTTTCGTTGCATAGTATGTAGTAACAAAAGCACGAACATGCTCTTTAGGCCATATGGCTGTTGTTTGCACTGTTTGGCTGCTAGCTTTAGCCTGTAACGGCTATTTTATATAGTCTAGTCAACAGGTCTAGCGAACTTTTTTTTTCTTTCACCTGCCCTGGCTGCTGCCTGTGCTTCGGGCAACAATATAGAGCAATTCCTGACACTTTCTGCACATCATTGTTCCTGATTTTTGGCTGCACTGTTGGTTTTTTTTCTTTTCTTTTTCGCATATACTTGTATCAGATGATTATTTTAAACTAATGTGTTACATACTATCCTTCTGAAGCCTAGAGAGTATATACTGCTAAATATTTGATATAAGAAAATACATGCTCTCTTATGCTATTGGTAGCTTCCAAAGAATCAGTGAATGTTTAATTTCCTAACTGTTATACCTATTGCCCTAATATCATATTTTTGTTGATGTTAGCTTCTTGATACTTACCACCACTGTTGTCTCTCTCTCTCTCCTTCAAGTACCCTGCTCTTCACTGTGCTGTTCCACACCATACTTTTCTGAGATCATACCTACCTGGTGACAAAGGACCCGTCCAACAAATAGCTGTGGCTTCCTCTCTAAGCCTCTACTCCCTGTTCCCACTTTCAAGGATATAAGAAAGTATGTTATCTATGTCCTACCTCTAAAACTGACTACAGTCCACAGTTGCTTCAGGGGTTCAAAAGCTCGCCCTAAGCCTGGTCAGCCACCAGCCTCCCCCCCACCCATAGTAGCTACCTTGTACACTAAACTCCCAGACCACCTCTTACTACCTCTCTTTCTTGCCTTTCCCCCTCCCTCAACTAGCACTAAACCTACCCCCTTACTGTATTTGCCTGTAATTCTAACTTTGCCCAGTAGGTGGCACTCCTGTCCCTTCTATTAATTTTTCTGCTTACCCCTTTGTTATTCTGTTTGCTTTACATTATACTGCTTTGACCTAGAAATACTCTGTAATTTCACACTGTACCCTTTTTTCTAACTTGCTACACTTCCCTATTTTCTTATACAATCCATACTTATCCCTGCTCCTTCCCACTTCAAACTCACTTCACTTGCCTTCAGTATTCAGCTCTGCTGTCTGATTGTTTCTCCTCCAGCTCCTCCTTTGCCTGTTTAGGGGATCTTGGAGCCAACCACCACCCCTACTACTCTTACCTATCCTGTCCATAAGACCTAACCTGTCTTCACTTTTCTCCTTTCTGTCTTCTGTAACCTTAAAACCTTACTCAGCACCTTTAGCTTATCCAATAGCCCTCTTGTTAGTCTGTTTCCACCCCCTCCTGACTGAACTGACTCATCACATTATACCCCTCCCCTCTCTGCCTATATTCCTCCGAAACCCTTAAATACCCCTAATCTGGAGTGGCGCCATCTTTAATACCTTAGTACTGACCCTGGCTGCTGTCCGCACCTGGCCCAGCGTCTTTTCCCTCTGGTTAGTTGTGCTCGGTTGACGGTATTTGATGTGCCTTATGTATATTTGTCTCAAACTATTTTTCAATGCTTAATGTAAAACTAATATTATTTTTAATTTGTGCAATAACTCCACAAACATATCTGCGGCAGTCTTGGTGCATGAGAACTGATTGTCTTTGTTTTAGCACGCCATTTACAGCCGTTTAGAGACAAATCTCCCTCGTGGTACCTCTGCATGAGCGATTGTGTCCCAGGTCCTGGAATTATGTTTGTAGCGTCTGCTTATCAGTTGTAGCGTGGGCTACATTATTAATGCTAATTGTTCAGCAAATATGCTTTTTTAAGCTGATTTTTCTTGCTGTTTTGTATTTGCTGTGCTGAAACTTATATTTTGAATGATTTGTAACTGCTGCTTATCAGTTTTAGTGTGGGCTACGTTAATAATGTTAATTGTTTGGCAAATATGCTAGTTTTAAGCTGATTTTCTTGCTGTTTCTGTCCTTGCTGTGCTGAAACTTATATTTTGAAAAGTTTAAAGTGTCAGGTTTATGTCGGGAACTGCTTTTTAATCAGCACTACCAGAGCTACATGTAAATGTTTGAATAGGTGCGGCAGGCTTGATAAATGATAAATTGAATGCTTTATCCTTGCTTGCTACGCAGCAACAAAAGCTCAAACATTCCCCATAGGACAAATGGCTGCTGTAACGGCTGCTTATCAGCTGTAGCATGCGCTACCCTTATAATGTTAATTGTTTTGCTAAAATACTTATTTAATGGTAATACCTTAGCTGTTTCTATCTTTGTTGTGCAAAAACACACACTTAAATGTTTTAAGGTGCCGGACTTATGTCGGGAATGGCAGTGTAACTTGGGCTACATTTAAATGTATATGTTTGGCAAGCTTGTCAAATAGTATATGAATGCTTTTTCGTTGCATACTACGTAGTAACAAAAGCACGAACACTCCCCTTAGGCCATATGGCTGTTGTTTGCACTGTTTGGCTGCTAGCTTTAGTCTGTAACAGCTATTTTATATAGTGTAGTAAACAGGTCTACCGAGCTTTTTTTTTTCACCTTCCCTGGCTGCTGCCTGTGCTTCGGGCGACAATATAGAGCAATTCCTGACACTTTCCGCACATCGTTGTTCCTGATTTTTGGCTGCATTGTTGTTTTTTTTTCTTTTCTTTTTCACATATACTTGTATCAGATGATAATTTTAAACTAATGTGTTACATACTATCCTTCTGAAGCCTAGAGAGTATATACTGCTAAATATTTGATATAAGAAAATACATGCTCTCTTATGCTATTGGTAGCTTCCAAAGAATCAGTGAATGTTCAATTTCCTAACTGTTATACCTATTGCCCTAATACCATATTTTTGTTGATGTTAGCTTCTTGATACTTACCACCACTGTTGTCTCTCTCTCTCCTTCAAGTACCCTGCTCTTCACTGTGCTGTTCCAGACCATACTTTTCTGAGATCCTACCTACCTGGTGACAAAGGACCCGTCCAACAATCAGCTGTGGCATCCTCTCTAAGCCTCTACTCCCTGCTCCCACTTTCAAGGATATAAGAAAGTATGTTATCTATGTCCTACATGTAAAACTGACTACCGTCCACAGTTGCTTCAGGGGTTCAAAAGCTCGCCCTGAGCTGGGTCAGCCACCAGCCCCCCCCCCCCCATAGTAGCTACCTTGTACACTAAACTCCCACACCACCTCTTACTACCTCTCTTACTAGCCTTTCCCTTTCCCTCAACTAGCACTAAACCTACCCCCTTACTGTATTTGCTTGTAATTCTAACCTTGCCCAGTAGGTGGCACTCCTCTCCCTTCTATTAATTTTCCAGCTTACCCCTTTGTTATTCTATTTACTTTACATTATACTGCTTTGACCTAGAAGTACTCTGTAATTTAACACTGTACCCTTTATTCTAACTTGCTACACTTCCCTGTTTTCTTATACACTCCATACTTATCCCTGCTCCTTCCCACTTCAGACTCACTTCACTTACCTTCAGTATTCAACTCTGCTGACTGATTGTTTCTCCTCCAGCTCCACCTTTACCTGTTTAGGAGATCTTGGAGCCAACCACCATCCCTACTACTCTTACCTATCCTATCCATAAGACCTAACCTGTCTTCCCATTTCTCCTTTCTGGCTTCTGTAACCTTAAAACCTTACTCTGCACCTTTAGCTTATCCAATAGCCCTCTTGTTAGTCTGTTTCCATCCCCTCCTGACTGAACTGACTCATCACCTTACACCCCTCCCCTCTCTGCCTATATTCGTCTGAAACCCCTAAATGCTCCTAGTCTGGCGTGGCGCCATCTTTAATACCTTAGTACTGCCCCTAGCTGCTGTCCACACCTGGCCCAGCGTCTTTTCCCTCTGGTAAGTTGTGCTCGGTTGACTCTATTTGATGTGCCTTATGTATATTTGTCTCAAACTATTTTTCACATGCTTAATGTAAAACTAATATTATTTTTAATTGGTGCAATAACTCCACAAACATATCTGCGGGAGTCTTGATACATGAGAAGTGAATGCCTTTGTTTTAGCACCCCATTTACAGCCGTTTAGAGGCAAATCTCCCCCGTGGTACCTCTGCATGAGCGATTGCATCCCAGGTGCTGGAATTATGTGTGTAGTGGCTGCTTATCAGTTGTAGCGTGGGCTACGTTATTAATGCTAATTGTTCGGCAAATATGCTTTTTTTAAGCTGATTTTTCTTGCTGTTTTGTCTTTGCTGTGCTGAAACTTATATTTTGAATGATTTGTAACTGTTGCTTATCAGTTGTAGTGTGGGCTACGTAAATAATGTTAATTGTTTGGCAAATATGCTAGTTTTAAGCTGAATTACTTGCTGTTTCTGTCCTTGCTGTGCTAAAGCTTATATTTTGAAAAGTTTAAAGTGTCGGATTTATGTCGGGAACTGCTTTTAAATCAGCGCTACTAGAGCTACATGTAAATGTTTGAATAGGTGCGGCAGGCTTGAAAAATGATAAATTGAATGCTTTATCCTTGCTTGCTATGCAGCAACAAAAGCACGAACATTCTCCATAGGACAAATGGCCGCTTTAACGGCTGCTTATCAGCTGTAGCGTGCGCTACCCTTATAATGTTAATTGTTTAGCTGAAATAATTATCTAATGGTAATACCTTAGCTGTTTCTATCTTTGTTGTGCAAAAACACATACTTAAATGTTTTAAGGTGTCGGACTTATGTCGGAAATGGCCTTTAAACAGTGTAACTTGGGCTACATTTAAATGTATATGTTTGGCAAGCTTGTCAAATAGTAAATGAATGCTTTTTCATTGCATACTACATAGTGACGAAAGCACGAACACTCCCCTTAGGCCATATGGCTGTTGTTTGCACTGTTTGGCTGCTAGCTTTAGCCTGTAATGGCTATTTTATATAGTCTAGTCAACAGGTCTAGCAAACTTTTTTTTTTTTTTTTCACCTGCCCTGGCTGCTGCCTGTGCTTCGGGTGACAATATAGAGCAATTCTTGACACTTTCCGCACATCATTGTTCCTGATTTTTGGCTGCACTGTTGGGGTTTTTTTGCTTTTCTTTTTCACATATACTTGTATCAGATGATTATTTTAAACTAATGTGTTACATACTATCCTTCTGAAGCCTAGAGAGTATATACTGCTAAATATTTGATATAAGAAAATACATGCTCTCTTATGCTATTGGTAGCTTCCAAAGAATCAGTGAATGTTCAATTTCCTAACTGTTATACCTATTGCCCTAATATCATATTTTTGTTGATGTTAGCTTCTTGATACTTACCACCACTGTTGTCTCTCTCTCTCCTTCAAGTACCCTGCTCTTCACTGTGCTGTTCCAGACCATACTTTTCTGAGATGCTACCTACCTGGTGACAAAGGACCCGTCCAACAAATAGCTGTGGCTTCCTCTCTCAGCCTCTACTCCCTGCTCCCACTTTCAAGGATATAAGAAAGTATGTTATCTATGTCCTACCTGTAAAACTGACTACCATCCACAGTTGCTTCAGGGGTTCAAAAGCTCGCCCTGAGCCCGGTCAGCCAGCAGCCTCTCCCCCCATTGTAGCTACCTTGTACACTAAACTCCCACACTACCTCTTACTACCTCTCTTACTAGCCTTTCCCCCTCCCTCAACTAGCACTAAACCTACCCCCTTACTGTATTTGCTTGTAATTCTAACTTTGCCCAGTAGGTGGCACTCCTGTCCCTTCTATTAATTTTCCAGCTTACCCCTTTGTTATTCTGTTTGCTTTACATTATACTGCTTTGCCCTAGAAGTACTCTGTAATTTCACACTGTACCCTTCATTCTAACTTGCTACACTTCCCTGTTTTCTTATACACTCCATACTTATCCCTGCTCCTTCCCACTTCAGACTCACTTCACTTACGTTCAGTATTCAGCTCTGCTGACTGATTGTTTCTCCTCCAGCTCTTCCTTTGCCTGTTTCTACCTGCTCCAGCTCCTCCTTTGCCTGTTTCTACCTGCTCCGTTCGCCCTGCGTGCTCACTCCGCTCCCCTACACTACCCCCAATTCCCACCCACCCCAGGGGTCCTGGACTTATACTTCACTAACCACTCCCCACTTCCTTTCTTATCCTATCACCTACCTCACCTTCTCCAGGCCACTCCCATAGCACACTCTCCTAATTAGAACTTCCCAACTCCCTTCATACCTCCCCCTGCCCTCACTATTCATCATCTACTCTACTTTTCCTTCCTAAATCTACCACTTTTTCAACCCCCTTCACTTTCTTCCATACTTATATTATACCCTGCTCTATCCCTTCCATAACTCTCTTCTTCTCTTTACAGCACCTACTTACAGGATTTTTCCCTACTTAATACTACTTTTCACCATGGCCCCAACATATAAACATATTTTCTTAAACATACCACTCTTAACCACCACATTGGCCTGTCTTACCATACTTTACTTACTCACCTCCTTTGAATATTTTTCTCTCCCAGAACAAAACCATTACATCCGTCAAACACTAACACCCTCTTGCATCTTCTCCCTTAATCACAGCAACATAACCTGTAATTCCAACTATATACTTCCAAAATTTCATAGAGCAGCCCACATTAGCTATTTCCCTTCCAAAAAGACTCTTAATAACTACTATAAACTCCTTAAATATCTACAATGCACCCAGCAACACCCCCTCATAGACGGTGATATTCATCCAATCCCTGGCCCCAACAATAACTACACCAATAACCCAACCAATTTAACATTGCCTATAGTCTCAACACTAACAACGCCATGCAACTCCCTCTTCATAGGTCACCTTAATATTAGAAGTATTAACAATAACATTTCCCATCTACATGCTCTCCTTGATGTACACTCATTTGACATCCTATGTCTTACCAAAACTTGGCTTAAACCATCAACTCTAGACCAAGAAATTACCCCTCCTGGCTATAACATCCTTAGAAATTGCCATAAAACTAAAAAAGGTGGAGGTATAGCCATTTTCTATAAATCTAACCTCCAAATTTCACCCATCAATGTCCTTCCATCATTTGCCACCAATTCTGAAATCCTAACAACCAAACTCCAAATCAATAACTCCAAATCTATCTGTCTACTTTGTATGTATCTACCCCCAGGTAATAATACCAATACTCTAGAGAACCTACTCAATCACCTCTCTACCCAACTACCCTAAGAGACCATTGTACTAGGTGACTTTAACATAGACTGGTCCACTTGCATTTCTATGAATCCTACAAATCACATAAACCTCTTTGGTTTCACACAATTAATAACAACTCCTACAAGAATCCACAAACCTACCAAAAAAGAAACAACTCTGGATTGGATCCTTATTAATAACCACCCTGAAAATTATACTCCAGGAACCCTTCCAGATGACATTAGCGACCACATGCTTACCTACATTATTAGACAAAAAGTCGATATTCCAACTACTCATAACCTCAAAACTTCCCGCTCAAAAAAATTCTTCAACCCAGACAGCTTTCTAACCAAATTGCAAGCATGTGACTGGTCACCACTAACCCATCTAGAACTTGATGATTCCATTACTTACTTTAATACTAACTTTCTTCAAATCCTTGACTGCCATGCATCTTATCACACTACTAGAATAAGAACAAAATCTGCCCCATGGCTCACAAAACAAACTAGACAGAAAATACTCCTTAGAAATAAAATCTGGGCCAAATGGAGAACTGCCAAATGCCCAACAAACTACCTTTACTATAAACAGCTAAGAAATGCCACCAAGAATGATATTCTTAGGAATAAAAAAGATTTCTACCTTCAACTACAACAAACCAGCCAACAAACTCCTCAAAAGTTTTGGTCTGGAATAAACACACTTCTTCAGCCAGGCCACACCACTACTCCAGTCCCAACTGGCTTCAACCATAATAACTCCACCCAGATCCCTGATGCCTTTAATAACTATTTTAATTAAGCCATTCTAACCCTGACTAATTCTTTACCACCTTTCACTACTTCCCAAATTAATACATGTAATACTTCACTGCCTACCTTTCAGGTACAACCTGTACCTACATCCCCCATCTGTAAGCTACTTCAAAAACTGAAACCTTGCACCCCTTCTGCAGACCATCTCCCATCCGAATTCCTACAATTATCCGCAAAAGCCATAGCATATCCCATCTCCATCATTATCAACAGAACTATCTAAGAAGGCAAAATCCCTGCTCTATGGAAGATATCCCATATTATCCCGCTACACAAAGGTGGTTCTTCCACTGAGCTTTCAAACTATCGCCCTATCGCTTTACTCTCCCCTTTAGCTAAGATCATGGAAAAGTGCGTTCACAAACAATTACTTAACCTGTTATTACAAAATAACCTACTTGCAAACTGCCAACATGGCTTTAGACCATTCCACAGCACATTGACTGCCCTCTTATCCTTTACCGACTCCATAAATAAAAATCGTAACAATAACTCTTTCCTCTGCACTATTTATTGACCTGTTGAAAGTCTTCGATATGGTTAACCATAACTTACTACTAGACAAACTAAATGCCTACTCTCTCAACCCTCAAGCTATACAATGGTTTAGGTCATATCTGGAAAACAGACAGCAAGCAGTACTTTGGCAGAACAATTTTTCGCCACTACTACCAGTTAATATAGGAGTACCCCAGGGCTCTATCCTAGGTCCCCTACTCTTTTCTTTATTTATTAACAATCTACACATGAACATACCTCAAGCCACCTGCATTCAATACGCCGACGACTCCACCTTAATCTGTACAGCCAAGAATATAGCCACTCTCCATTCCCTTACCCAAACTGTTTTTCATAAAGTTGAAAACTGGTTTATGCAACACTGCCTCCTCCTAAATCCCAAAAAAACTAAATTGCTGCTTTTCACCCCTATTCACAAATCTCCTACTCCTTTCTTCACTATAACCTCTAACAATGGCACCAACATTACCCCAGATACTACAACCTGCCTTCTAGGTGTAACAATTGATAATCGTCTCAGCTATGATGAACACATCAACTCCACTATAAAGTCTGTTAACAAAAAACTTCGTACCCTCTATAGAATCAAACCCTTCCTTACCCCTTCTGCAAGGAAAACTATTGCCCAAACCCACCTCATTTCTACCCTTTTCTATGCCTGTGTCATATATACTAACCTTTCCAATAATAACCTCTCTAAACTCTCCACCTGTTATAATAGCATAGCTAGATTCATCACAAGCTCCCCCTTTAAAACTCACCACTGCCTTAACCTCAAACAACTAGGATGGCTAGAATTGAAAAAAACATATACTCTGTCAACAATTACTTATTACTCAAAAAATCCTATACCACCCTAACAACACACCTATCCTCACCAATCTAATTACACCCTATACAAATCTATCCACACTGCACTCTGCTAATAAGGTCCTAGTTTCCTCTAATAAAACTAATAACAAAGCTGGGGATTTACTATTCTCAAACACTGCAGGAAATCTCTGGAACCAGCTGCCCTCAGAATTATCCACCTTTGCTTCTACTTCTATTTTTAAAAAACATCTTAAAGAACATCTAAAAACTCATTGGCTTTGTCCATGCACTAACCCAGACTGATGCTTTGCTTAACTCTTTCACTTACCCCTTTCCCTACTCCTCTAAACTAAGTCTCCAAAACAAGTTAATACTGATTTCTTTGAAGTATGAGGATAATACTTGTGTTTCCCTTCCCTACCTGAGACTTGTTCTTACATTCTACTGTGCTTTAGATAATTAGTTAGTAGAACTTCTACTAAATCTGCTATAATTGAAAAATGTATTTTCATTACTCCTTTTAGACTAATACTACTCTGTACTGTATTCCTGTATGTTTCTATACATTGTGAACTGTTGTAGTTAAAATTTGTATTATTATTACTCCTTTTAGACTAATATTAGATTGTAATGTAATCCTTTATGTTTTTTATATATTGTTAACTTTATCACTGTTCATGCTTGGAGCTTTTCTCCCCGGGCCTCTACTGAAAATGGACATATATCCAGCTAGACTAGCCCGGTTAACAAATGTAAAATAAATAAATAAATTAAATAAAATAAGTGTAACTAAGGGAATTGCTTTTTTGAGATGGGATATAGGATTTGAACTGCTTAGACAAAGTAAGGCCTAGTTAAGTTTAATTCTGGTGGCAGAATAGCAAAAAAGCAATTACTAGAAAAGAGAAATAAAAGTCTAAACGAACCATATTTGAAGTAGTGAATATTGTAACATAGATAAAAAACAAGAAGTCTGATCTTTAGAAAACGGTAGGAGTAAGTTACATAGAAAAAATGGAAATAGTGGAAACAATGCATGCAGAAAATGTTTTGGTGACGGAATGAGGTTTAAGAGAAGACAGGAAATGAACAAATCATGCAATACTGGATTGATTATACTTATATAAAAACATACATGATGCATAATGTTTGTAAATGTGATCTTGTTGATAGGGTTTTATTATTTTTACTTACTTTTATATAAATGTAAGTTTGCCTGTGTCACAAGTGATAACTCTATAAAGGCATTTAAAAAAGGACTGAAGTCTGAAGCGTCCATCCTCTAATGAATTAGCATTCAGAGACTATGCAAAGGCTAATATACTAAAATTGAGTGATGACCTGTCAAAATTCAGAAAATCCTTCTACCTCAATGATCACTGCACATGCAGAACCCTTTACTGCCACATTCTTCTATGCACATGTAAGTAGTTACATAGGGGTACTTCACCTCTTAGAAATAAATACAGTGTATAAAAATAACCCCCACAATGGAACCCTAATAAAACAAGCTCTATTATAAAAGAAAAAAAATCATTCTACACAAAAATTAATCTCTCAAGAAGCCAAAAAACACTCTTGCTATACAAGGAACTCAGGATTCTGACCAAATCAAGCAAAGCCAGGTGTGAGGTAAAAATAGCCACCCAGGAGAATTATAACTACAAATCCTTCTTTAACTATGTCAGAAATCTCAGAAATAATGCTCAGCACTGCACAGAGATGATGATATATGATATCACATAATCAGACACAGAGGACATAGCAAATCTACTAGTGGACAAATTCACCTCTAACTTCACCCCTCCTCACCCCGCCAGTACTGTCAGAGCAAATCATCGCATCCACACCACCTCCCAAGAACAATCTCTTAAGGCATTATCTAAATCCAAGAGCACTATGTCTATGGGGCTGGATAACATGCCAGGCAACCTATTGGTTACCCTTAAACATGACTTGCCAGATGCTCCCCAATGGTTATTCGATATAAGCCTCCAAACAGGATTTGTGCCGGATGAAAGGAGAACAGCATCAGTCATTCGTCTGCACAAAGGTGGAGCTTGAATAGACCTAGGTAATAACAGACCAAAGAGGCCCAATCAGGCTCTTCTGTAAGGCTGTCCAAAGGATTGTTATACAACTAATAAACAGAGATATAAGGGGAGGTCCTGTCTACTTAATATGGTTTACTTCTTCAAATTGACACTGAGGCAATGGATGAGGACAAATCAGTGCACACTGCATATCTGGACCTTGGAAAGTCCTTCAAAACTATCTCACACTCATCTCATACTCAAGCATCATAGATAAACTCTCCCAGTTAAATGTTAACCCCTTGTAATGTTATGCATAGAAAACTGTTTCACAAATTGAACCCAGGACATTAGGGAAGGTGGCCCGATCTCTTCCAAAAGACCAGTCGCCAGCAGAGTGCCCCAGGGTTCAGTTATTGGTCCACTCCTCTTTAGCATTTATTTCTTAGAGGTCAAATCTAATGTTAAAGGTGTGTGGCTAACCGAGTTTTCAGATAACTGCAACCTGTTGCCATTATAAACTCCCCAGAGGATACCAAGATCCGACAAGTGGGGCTACTCCAAGTAAATAGTTGATGTCAAAACTATGAACTAAAACAAAATACCATGAAATGTATAATCATATTTTTCTGCAAGCATGATGCCCCCTCACAATTGTCACTTTAACAACACTCCTCTGAAAAAAAGATCCTGTGGTTAGAGATCAGGTAACTTATGTCGACAATGACATTTCTTTTGATCACATATCCATTACTGCAAAAAGTCCATTTTTATTGTACAGCTTACACTTAAAGGTATGGTGTTCAAACCCAGAGACATAATTGCTCCAATGTAGCTGGCACTCATTAAACCAAGCATTGAGTATCATGCCCCTTTCAGTATGTTCTTCTCCAAACACTCATCACAACTAGAATGACTACATTGCTTTCCCACTAAAAAAAGTCAAGGACCTGAATCATAAAAACTATGCTGATTGACTCAAAGTCTTGTTTCTCTCTTTACAGTATCACAAACTATTGAGTGGCAACCTCTGCCTTGCATATACAGCCTCAACAGTCCCTATTATATCAGAACTACTATACATTCATAAGTCCAGTGGTATCATAAACACCCACTCAGGAGACCTCAATCTCTTTGGTAAAATTAACAGAACATGCTGGTGGGATAGGTATATATCACAGACAATACTGCTTCTATGGAGCCATCTTCAACTCAAGAAAAAATGGAGTACTTCTCTTACTTTATTCCAATGTTACTCAAATAAAGGGATGTGAAACCACATATTCATATCCGGTTTATCACCACTGGCCTCCATGGATAGGAGAAATATGTAATTTCCCCAACATATACTTCTTTGGTCCATCATTGGATATTCATATTGCAAAACACAAAGACCAAAAATGATCATGGCAATGCAAGATTAGGTTTCTTAAGATCCTCACAGCCTAGTAAGAACCTTTAAGTAGCAGATGACAAGAGATGTAAGAAGAGGTTAATTCTATAGTTATGTAGTCTGACGAAACGGAACAGAAGTAGTAAAGAGGACAAAATGAAAATAATAAACCTGAGGAATATATAGTGTTTTGGAGGGAAATGAAAAGTTGGACTTGCTGTACTAAGTTAAAAGTAAGATGAGAGACTGGACAGGGTTTATCAAAGAAGAGGCACAGAATTAGCCATAAGACTAGAGTTGCCATAGACAGAGCTAAGGAACGGAAAAACCTAGGGCATCATGTTAAGAAAAACAACAAGTCCTGCAGAGATTATAGCAACCAAGGCAATAGACTGCTGTTGCAGGTTGACCAGTGTTTGTACAGCATGACTGCTCAAAAGTGACATTGTAAAACAAAATGTGTTTTACAGATGCAATCTGACTGCATAAGAAAGAGAAAACTGATGTTTCAAAATGTTCCCCCTGGTAGAGTTGAACATTTACTGAAATGGTAGAATGACTTATTTTGTCAATACTGAGAAGACTGTTCAGCAAATCAAGAAATAGCCTGTATGTTTGATCCAAATGTATGTGAGACAAAGATACTGTGGATGTAAGAGACATGGCTACAACCACAGAGGTTAATGGTGAATGGGTGGAAAACAGGATTCAGTTGAAACGTACTGCTGTTCATGTTTGTATACTCAGGATTAAGATGGTAGGGAAGGACAGAAAGAGCTAAATGAATGTATTAAGAAGTGCAACATGAGTGAAAGATCCTAAAGGGTTAAGGACTGGGTAATTGTTAATTCAAGATGGCCATTAGATTTGATGAAAATAAGAACATTAAAATTAGTTTATCTGAATATGAAAGATTAAATTATCTCTGCAAAGTTTAAATGTATATTATTATTTCATCAATTTGAAATTATGACTGCAGGGTAAGTCAACTGAAGAAGCATCATCAATGACTCGAGATGCAATTTAAGCAAAGATTATGAAAATAACAGGAATGCTGTATCGATTACTTGATGAAGCTCTGGACTTGACATCTTACCAAGCAGATAGTTAAGGTATCTTTAATTCACTACTTTGGCAGTATCTGTAATGTTTGAAAATATATTACTGTCTCAAGGCTGTTAGTTTGTGAACATGTGCATACTATTAATGTTTTTAGAAATAGACAAAATCAGCATGTATTCAAAAAAGTTACACTTAATGCATGAGAATGAATATAAAGCTAGAATTATATAGCACAAGGCCAAAATAACCAAACCAAAAATACCCATTTCATTTGTCTAGAAAGTACTTAGTGAAGTTAATAAGTCCCCAGGATATAATAAAATATGTGTAGGTATAATGTAGAGCCTACACAGAATGGTACTATGTCCGTGTACATGGTTCCCCCTCTGCAGTGCACCATGCATATTAATCATGGCGCATTGAGGAGGGAGAGCCGAGAGACATGGTTATTGGATTAGTGTACGGAGTGCAGTGTCTACTGTGTCCGCAGATGGGTAAGACACTCCCTGCACTGTCCAATTGCAGTATATCAATGTATTTTTTTTTTTTATTTAAAAAGCATGTTTGTGCGGTGCAGAGTGCAGCAATGCTAAGCGTTGCCGAGACACCTGCCAGATATCTCAAAATAAAAACCGAATGCATTTAATTATTTACTTAAATGTCAGGTTTTAGTGTAGCTGAGTAGCTTTGCAGGGCACAGCACGGTGCTCAGCAGTGCTTATATGGAGCTCAGAGGTATAAGTAAAGGTAGAGCAGAATTTCAGATATCCACATAGCCAAATGGGATAGAGTTACAGCCTCATGAGCAGTACGTGCAGGGTTTGAATACACAGAAGGGAAAATAAGCATTTAGCATTAAAATACAAATCATGGCAATTATTTTTAAATTCTGGCTGGATCCACTCTGTTAAGCTCTGCTAAGACCTGCTAAGCACCGCATAAACACAATAACAGCTGAAAAAGTTTATGCACTGTTCAGCTCTGCTTATCTGGTTTGCACACTGCTAAGCATATGGGTCTTTGGGTTTTCACACTTTTCAGCTGAGCTGGTTTGGTGCTGCTGACACACTGCATTTATTTTTAAATATTGCTCAATGGGGTGTAAGGGCAGGAAGATAGGCTATAGTAAGCCCAATAGGCAGGAATACAGCATAATCCATTGGAGTTCTGTCTTTGAAGGATACTAGGGCAGGCGTTGGTGAGGGTTCATGCTTTCAGTCACAGAGTTGAGGCATCCTGGACTCCAGGGTCATGGTCCGATTCCTTGTAAAAAACCACAAAGGCTGGCTTATGCAGGGAGGTTACTAGGGCTCAGAGTACAAGGCAGTGGCCTGGGACCAGCTGGCAAGGGACCTCACCATTGCAAATGGTATCCCCGTAAAGGTGAGAAGTGTCTTCACCACTATGATGACCTGAAGAGATGTAAGGGGGTTCTCATGGGCACCGGCATCCAAGAATTTTGGGCAGGGGATGTCCCACATGTATGTAAGTACTTTTACCTCTGTACCACTAATATCTAATCTGAATGTCTGCTAAATAGTATGCATAACGGTGCTCTTCTCTCGCAACAGCTACAGATGAGAGGGCTCACAATCTCAAGGTGCATGCCAAATGCTTGGCCAGGTTCCACTGTGAGTGTGGTGAGTACAGCTGTATTATGCTATAGTCAAATAAGCAACAAAGAGTAAAGCATTAACTGCAATTAGGTATATACAGTAAATATTATATTGCAATGAATGTGGACGTAGAGCTGTAATGCAATAAGTGAATACTACCATCTGTAGTGTAATAAGCAGGGAAGAGTAAAGCATTAACTTTAAGAAAGTATTTACAATAAAGTTTCTAGTGCAATAAGTGTGGAATTACAGCTGTATTGCAACACCTGCATAATCACAACTGTTGTGCAATAAAAACTTGAAGCTATTCCAGGAACTGCGTGCAGATATTTCCAATAAAGTCTGTTATGTAATAAGTGTGGAAGTAAAACTGTTTTGCAAGAAATTAATTATGACAACTGTTGTGTGATAAAAACATGAAACAATACCAGTACCTGCATTAAGGTATAGCCAATAAAGTCTGTTGTGCAATAAGTGTGGATTCAGAGCTGTTTTGCAAGAAATGCATTATGACAAATATTCTGCAATAGCACATCAACCAATACCAATAACACCAAGGTAAAAGGAATGTCTTGTTTTAACCACTGCAGTTGAGCTATATGTATTCAGGCTGCGAATTAAGATGCTGTAGTCAAGTATAATGGTGTAATAGCTGTAGACTGCAAATATAATGGCTGCCAAATGAATCGTTTAACACATATAGTACCATTCAAGGCCAATTCTAGGCCACTATATTGTTCATATAATGCTCTGTCATCCACAAACAGCAGGTAAGCAAGGTATATGGGTGAGGTAGCCCACTCCATGATCTGATATTATTTGTCGACTCCACAGATATTTAAACCTTCTAACAATATATTGTGTACACCTGCAGTCTATATGCTAATGTATAGGTTACCTACTATCTCTGTCATGCTTGTACTTTATGCATGTGTGGTCTATTGTCAATGCAAGCTAGTATAAAACTGTAGTTGTACTGCCAGGTCATATTTTCTTTCCAGGTAAGCTGTAGGCAAATTGCAGCCAGTCAATAATCAGCAATGACTCAGTAGCTCAGTTTGTTAAATGCACTGTATAAAATACATTTTAACACAAACAGACCAGGGTTCAAATCCAGTCCTAGGTTTCACTACATAATGCCCACAACTTCTCTTTCTACAGGAACTACAGGCAAATGTCCTTATCAATAACTAATTCCGTGTTTAGATGTCACAGACTGTTGAATCATTAGCAAGAATATGAAAATACAGCATAAAATAAAGGAAATAAATATAATAATAAAATAAAGTGAAAGACGAAACATGTGTATTTTTGGTATGGCTGTATGCCTTGGGTGTCTGTAAAAACATTGTTGCAGCCAATTCATACATGCCATGCAGATATCCTGTGCAGTCACTGCTATTGGGTTTTATCCCCATGCTGCCAAGCAAGGCATGATAGTTGTTTAGTTTCTGTACTGTATACATATATGCCTCTCAAGTGTCACACTGTCACATAATGTAATTAGTAGTTTGTAATCCCTCTGTCACAAGTTTATCATTGACATGATTACGTAAATAGCAGAGTATCAATGCATCAGCCCACAGTACACCTTGTAGTTATATAGGTCCACCTGAGGTGCACGTGTTCTGTGTAGTTGTGTAACCGCTGTTGTTACTGCTTTAGCTTGAGAGGTATGTACATGCTACAGCAGCTATAGGGGACTTGCATATATAAAGAAAGGACAGACCTGTAGGGTGGATAGTAGTACTGTTGTCAAGTATATAGCCAATAATAGTACTAATTCCCTGTTTTTCTCTCTGTCTCCCCACCCCTTATCTTCATTTATTTATTATTGTTATGCATTGGTTATGGTGCACTATTAACATATGTTGTTACATTAAACTGTATTTTGGGGCATGTGTTTATTATTATTATGTATTATAATGGTTGCATATTAACATATATTGTTGAATTACCTATTTTGTTGGCCTTATGCTGTAACTGTTACTGGCATGTTGTTATTATACTGCTTTGTTATTTATTGTTGTGTTTCACAAATTATGCATTGCTAAGTACTTGGGTTATTTCCACTGTTCTGGCAGGTTGTTATTACTAACAATATGTTTTGTTCATAACTAACTAATACTGGTTGCTATACCTCCATCACCACAACATGTCAGGGTAGGCTGGTTTCTGATGATATGCCTACCCTACCTCAACTGGCCATGGCACTGAGTCCTGGAATGTCTGAGACCTAGGCTGGTGGTGCCCCCTCCACTGTCCCTGCACCATCTATGGCATCAGGTGGAACTGCCTCAGGGGATGGGGCCCAGCCTCCCCCTGGAAGTGGTGGCAGAGGTGCATTAGTCACCAGAAGCAACTATCTGTCATGGTGCACAGGATCATTCATCGGAGTTATGAACATCACCTGTGCCAGATTGAGGCACAATGGCCAACCTGGTGGAGCAGGCTGGCCCTGGCACCCAGTCTCCAGCACAGCCACCTTTGGGGCAGTGAAGGAGCAGTGTTGACTGCCCATGGGTGGGGACCTCAGTCATGCTGCTGCTGCCTGGAGGCACATGCATCTCCGATTCCACAACACATTCCCCATCCAAGCTGTTTACCCCCTCATGTGTTACAACCTCCCCTGTCTGCCATCTTGTCTGTCATGTCTGTCTGCTATTGCATCCTCTCCTACCCAACTGACCTCACCATGCATACCTATGTCCATTCCCCAACATTCCACTCTGTTCTTAAATAAAATGGGCACCTCTCCTACAAACAAAAAAAATATTGCCCAATACATAACTCTCCATTAGGCACATGTGTCCACTGGACACAACTAATGTGGTCCAATTGGCTTGACAACACATTTACGTTGTCCTCCCCCCTCTCTCTGGGGTTTGAGAGTCCAAATTTATCTACAAAATCCATCAAAATGCACAGCTGTTGCTGTACAAGAAATGGATTTATTTATTTTATTTTTATTTAACATTTTTTGACCGGGAATGTCCGGCTAGGTTCAACAGAGCCTGTTTTCAGCAGAGGCCTGGGGAGAAACACTCCAGATAGCTGTGGTTCTTTCCTACACCCTTCCTGCATATCCCTACCTGCTATTCACTATGTCTTCCCCTTGCTTGTCCATATTTCAATCTCTCCTATCACCCCCTTTTCTTTGCTTTATATTTTTTAGCACAGGTTTGGGCAGATTTGCACAGAGCAGAGCAATGCAGCACAGTCATCCGCTTCGCTTAGCTCAGCTTAAATGAGCTCTAATGTCTATATGTGTCTATGACAGTGTTACTCACATGTAAAGAATAAACACCTCAACCAAGTTTTGAACCCAGGCCCCACTCAACTATAGCATAGTGCATTAGCTCACCATGCAACACAGATGTTTCCAGCAATACTGACTGCTACCTACCGTCATTAAGCATGTAAATGCTATATGAAAGGAATGGGAAAAATAGAAGTGCACCTTGGACCCTGGTGCAATAATACAACAGCAGACAGCCAAAGACATACCAATGGATGTACTTGAGGCCTGTGATAGCAGGTATATGTGGCCTTTTATCAGCAACTTGTGGAAAGAAACCTGCTAAGTTAGTTATGGCAAAGTACATGTACAGCTGGGACCCTGGTGCAGAAATACAACCATATAAAGCCACACAGATACTCATGGATGTAGAAATGTCTCTAACAGCCTCTATATGTGCACATATATCTTGCAAATAAACATCCTTTTGCAGCATTTCAGTAGCTCAGTCTGCTAAAGCCTTGCAGTTAGCACAGTTTGCCACACACAGTCCTGGGTTCGATTCCAGTTTTGTGACGCACTTTAATTACATTATTGTGTAGATAGCAAGTATTGACTGTTTTGCAATCTTAATCCCCACAGTTTACTGCTACTTAATTAACTGCTACCCAGTTTTGCAAGATAAAGGCCTGCAGACAGTGACACAATGCATATATTCATATCACCTAACTATATGCTGTCTGCCGCTGTTATTTGCACTGTTGCATAACAGTCGTAATATACGCACATGCACCAAATGGACTGTATAGAATACCCTTACACTGGCTCTGCCATAATGACAGCTGTGAGACAGCTCCCACAGTTATACGTACATCTTGCTGTCTAACAAAGTGTTAACAACCCCCCCCCCCATGTGTTGTAGGCTGCAGCAGCTGCTGCAGCCTGTAACATATGCAGCTGTACATAAAGGTAGCTGCTACAGAACTATCATACCTCCCAACCACCTAAATCAAGGGATCTGCACACAGCCATACTTACTAGGAGGGTAAAGGGCCAGAGATAGGGACATGTTCAACAGGTTGCCCCTACAAAGATAGTAGGTTGATAGAATAACAGTTACTGCATTAGCATGCATATTCTGATGGGTATGAAGTGTGACACTCACATGTCTCTCTTCCCTTACTAGCATCAACAATGCCTGCCATTGAACTGCTAGATAACCACAATGTTATGGAACACTGACCAAACATATGAGGCAAAACTGTTCACATACTTCACAAATCTCTAGAGGGGACAGTAGTTGTACCTACCCTCTGTGATGCTGGAGTCTCCACACCTCAGTAATGTCCATCTCAAACAGTAAAAAAGGGGCCAAGGCCTACATGAAGGCCTTATATATTACACTGTGGTGGCATGTCATTGGCTACTGATACTGCAATTCAGCTGTTTTGGCTGCAATTAGCAGTTCTGAGCCACTTATTTATGCAGAGGCAATTAGCTGCTAATGAGCATTACCTTCAAAAGGCAAGCAACTGGTGCTGGGGAACAGGTCTGTATGAGATTTCAGGCACACAGACAGTATATGTTACATGTTTTTCCACAGGAAAGATTCAAATATGGAATACTGCACCCTACCAGGCATGTCCATATTTATTTTTCAGATATCGCCTGCTCCACCTGTTTCTCCTTAGTTCAGGGACTCATTATTCCATCATGCTATGGCATTGCCCATGTCGGGTTTTCTGCACTAAATCCTTCACTTCACAGGTATTCCATAACTTCAATTTTTGTTTGTTTAACTTCTACCTTACTAATCATCTGTTTTACATTCCCCCTTTGTTTTATAATTTTTATAGTGAAATTTTCAATATCTGAGTGCCTTTGTCTGTATTTCTATTCAAGTAACTTTGAAGCTGCTTTTTATAGTAATTACTTTGGCCTTCTCTTTTGCATAAATCACCATATCATATCTCTTTTTTTTCTTTTTCATGTCCACATTTCTGTTTTATATCTTTTCTGATATTGAGACAAGTTACCTAATCATGTGAAAGTCCTTCCACAGACTTTACATGGAAATGGCTTTTTCCCTGTATGAATCCACTTGTGCTGCATTAACCTCACTTTTGAGCAAAGGATTTCCCACATTTACTCATTTGAAAGGCTAGTTCCATGTGTAAATCGACTGGCGGGTGATGAGTGCAGATTTCTGGGTGAATGTTTTTGAACAAGTACTTCATTTAAAATGTTTTTACCTGCATGAACCCACTGGTGTCGTAAAAGGTGCCCCATATGTGAAAAAATTCTTGCCACAATCCAGACAGGTACATTTCTGTGTCTGATGAATTTGTTGATGCTTGTAAAGGTTATTTTGATGTTCAAATTTCTTTCCACAGTCTTTCCATGTAAGCTGGTTCTTACCAAGCTGCACACAATGATGTTGTAACAGCCTTACTTTCTGTGTAAACCTCTTCCCACATGAAGTGCATCGAAAAGCTTGATTTCTCTGTGAGTCCACTGGTGGGCATTGAGTTCTGTCTCTTCCATAAAACCCCTTCCACAAGTGCTACATGTAAAAGTTTTTTCTCTTCTATGAGTTAGCTGATGCTGTAAAAAATACAGAAAACATGTAAAACCTCTGTTGCATTCTGCACACGTTTTTCTGTTTTGTGCGCCTTTTGGTGAGCTAAGAGATTATCTAGCTGTGTAAATCACCTCCCACAGTCTTTACATATAAAGGGCTTCTCACACTTTTTAATTTCTCAAAATCTTTTGGGTTTCTAATACTATGACAGGAATGAACCCCATTCCTAAGTCAGAGTATGATTAAAGTTCACGAAATTAGTATTGTTTCACTCTTTAATGTCAGCCAAAAGTGCTCTTCGTAGCAACCGCAATGTGTCCAGTAATGACTCCTTCTGCAGTTCGTATGGAATTACATGTATTGGTAGCATATCTAAATATGACTGTAGACTCTTTTATACGACTCATTGCTCCTACTACTATTGGAACTATCTGGGTATCTTTCTTCCACACTGATCTTATTTCTGCTTGCAAATCCTGATATTTTATGACTTTGTGTCTCTCTGTACGCAGGACACTGTAATCATTGGGTATGGCAATTTCAATGATCAATGCTACTTTTGTCTTCTTTTTTTGGACCACTATATCTGGTTTTCTAGCATCTATCTTTTGAACTGTTGGTAATGGATGATCCCTTGTGATGCAGACTTCATCATGTTCTGTGATGCTTTGTGGCTCATGTTTCCAATATTTTTCAGCCACTTCAGTATCATAATGTTTGCACAATCCCCAGTGGAACAGTCTCTCCACATTATTATGCCTTTCAGTATACAGTCCTTCAGCCATTAGTATATTGCAACCAGCAACAAGGTGTGCAACTGTTTCTAATTCTGTTTTGCAAAACTCACTACAATTCCAGTCTCACATAGACCTACCACGACAGCAAACCAAACACATAAACACACAAAAACATACTCAGAGGCTCAAAATAAAAATCTGCCTAAGCAGCAGAGACCTCCAAAGCAGACACCCAAGCAACCGCTACCCCAAAACAAAACACGTGCAACACATAGCTCACAAAGCCAGTGTGCTGAACAGTCACAGCCCTTAAGGCTAAACAACACACCTGATACACTTGTAATAGGTGACTCTATCGTTAGGCACACTGACGTCCCGCTCACCAGGCTGAACAAGGAGAAGGTCACGGCGAGCTGCCTGTCGGGCGCTAGGATCCGCCACATAACACAAGCACTCAGGTTACTCCAAGGCAAGTACAACTATGACTCAGTCATTGTCCATGCTGGTGTGAATGACCTGAGATGTACCTCCCTGGACTACATGAAAAGAGAGGAGCTCTCTGAGCATGTAGCCCAGGCCGGTATGACCCTGACCTTGAGTAGCATCTTACCCTCACCAAGAATGATGCCACAATATGAAGACAAGATGATCAATTTCAACAATTGGCTTAAGTATTGGTGTCATTCAAAGGGGATTAAATGCCTGTCAGCCTGGGATGACATGCTCGACAAGCCACGATGCTTCGCTAGGGACGGCTTGCACCTGTCACCCCTGGGCTTTCGGATATTGGCAAAGGCTCTTGCTACCCCCATAGTGCCTTTTTTAGGCAAGGCTCAAAAGACAAACCCACCTCCATAGGTATCACAAGGGATAAAAAACTAAGAGTAATGCTACTCAATGCCAGAAGTCTAAACCTCAAGATGCATGCACTCGAAACTCTCCTTTGCATGGAGAACATTGATATCTGTGCAGTAACAGAAACCTGGTTCAAGGCTCCTGAGAGCACCCCAGCACTACCAGGTTATACCTCATACCATGCTTTTCGGCCCCAAAACTTGGACCGAACCACAAAAGGAGGGAGAGTATCAATATTTGTCAAAGATACCTACACCTCCAGGTTGGTGGCACAGCACGAAGCATCAGAGACTATCCATGTGCAACTAATAGTGGGTAAAACTGCCTTCCAGTTTATAGCCTGCTACAGACCACCCTCCCAAACCCAGGAACCCCACTCGGCCTTCCTGAGAACACTGGAAAATATGAAGGTCTCTCCAAACACCATTATATTGGGCGACTTCAACTACCCAAACATAGACTGGGAGCATTACTCTAGCTCCAACAACCTAGCCCAAAAGTTCCTAGAATTTATAAACTCAAATGCTATGGAACAACTTATACCACTCCCACAAGAGGGGAAAACATACTGGACCTGATCATCACCAACATGGGGACTCTATGCTCCAGACCAGAAGTGTATCCCTCACTGGTAAGATCAGACCATAAACTAATCTCACTGGATATTCACATCCCGACCCCACCCCCTGCCAGAAAACCACAGTGAAAAACTTCTCTAAAGCAAATTTCACACTCCTCAAAACCGAGGTGGAATCCTTCAAAGCTCCCAGACCTGTAGAAAATACGGCCCAGACCGCATAATCCTTTATAAATGCATTCTATGAACACCTTCAGGAATGCATGGATCATGCAATCCCAAATAAAACCAAGACCCAATCCTCCAAAGGCAGACTTCCTGTCTGGTGGACCCAGCCATAAACAAACTATACAATAGAAGGAGGAAGCTACTACATGATAGGGAAGGCATCTCTGATCAGTATTAGCAAAAAACTACGGGCACTCATAAAATTGTCTAAGGCCAGCTTTGAGAGAAATATTGCACAGGACACTAAGGATAATCACAAGGCTTTCTTTAGTTATGTTAGGAACCTGTGTGGGAATTCCCAGATATGCTCAGAATTAGTCCAAAATACCCACAGATATTGCCAACATCCTAGCTGACAGGTTCAGCGCAAACTTCTCCCCCCCCCCACCAAAAGGGCAAATATCTATCCCAGCATAGTGCTGCCCCCCTGACATCTCAGATGCTTAGGTAAGAGCCGCCCTCTCCAAAGCAAAAAACACAGCGTCAATGAGACCAGACGGTGTCCCGGGCTGCGTCCTACATGACCTCCAAGAAGAGCTAAACCCAAACATAAAACTACTGTTCAATCTCAGCCTTACTACAGGATATGTACCCAAAGAGTGGCGTACAGCAACAGTGGTCCCTCTCCACAAAAGTGGTGCCTCAACAGATCCTGGAAACTATCGCCCCATAAGCCTGACTAGCTTGGTCTGCAAAGCTATGGAAAGGATCATCATGGACCTCATAAATAAAGATACTGGGGACCTACAGACACTGGATCCTACCCAGTTTGGCTTTGTTAAGGGCAGATCCTGCCTCTTAAATGTGGTCAATTTCTTTGAAACAGTCACCAAGGCCATTGACGAGGGGAAGGTGGTCCACACAGCTTACCTGGACCTCGCAAAAGCCTTCGATACAATACCCCACTTGGGCATTATAGATAAGCTCACCAGCTTAAATATAAACCCCTATGTCACTAGATGGGTTGCAAACTGGCTCAAGGACAGATCCCACATGGTTAGAATTGCTGGAGCCATGTCAGACTCCAAACCAGTTACAAGTGGTGTCCCACAAGGCTCAGTCCTGGGACCTCTCTTGTTCAGTATATATTTGTCAGAGGTACAGGCCAACATGGAAGGACTGTGGCTGACCAAGTTCACAGATGACTGCAAACTGGGCGCCATAATCAACTCTCCAGCTGACACAAGCATCCTCCAAAAGGGCCTCATAGAAACAGACAACTAGTGCCAGAGCCATGGCCTCAAGCTAAACGCCAAAAAGTGTATAGTCATCCCCTTTGGCAAAAACAAAGTGCCCACAAATTACCACATAGGCGGTAATCCATTAAGTACAGAAGAACTAATTAGGGACCTGGGGACCCAAGTTGATAGCAATCTCTCATTCGACAACCACGTGGCCAAAGTGGTTAGAAAATCATTTTATATAGCCCACCTAATCATGAAGGGATTCACATCTAGATCAGGGGGGGGTCATCGTGCCTCTTTAGTCATTCCTCATCAGGCCCATAATTGAGTACAATGCCCCTTTTGAGATGTACCTTACCAGACACCTGCAGCAACTGGAAAGACCCCAAAAGTACCTCACCAAGAGGATCAAAGGGCTCAAACAGATGCCATATGCTGCCCGGTTAAAGAAACTCCAGCTCTACTCAGTGGCATACCGCCTGCTCAGAGGCGATCTGTGCCTGACAAATAAAGCCATGTCCAACCCGGAATTAAGAGACATGCTGCACCTCAGAAAATCCAAATCCCATTGAGCTACGCACTTGAGAGACTTGAACCTCAGCACTGAAATAAATAGGACATGCTGGAGGGACAGATTCATAACCCAGAGGCTCCCTTCACTCTGGAATAAAATCCCAGTCCGGGTTAGGCAGAGTCGCTCATTGACTCTCTTCAAGTGGAATCTTGATGAGTGGATGGGAGATCATAGGTTTACCCCGGGTATCACTTCTGTGTCACTGTTAGACAGAGGCACAGTATACTAACCTCGAAAAAGGGCATAGCAAAATTAATTTAAAATGGGTGGCGAAAGCCAAACACACTATGGCTAGGCTTATAAATGCCCTAGGGCAGATAGCCTAGTATGAACCTATGAACCTATAAAACCTACATTTGTCTGTTTCTCTCCATGTTCCATGGACTTCATAAACCAATGTGTACATAGCACACTATCTTGTGCCACCAATATTAACCTTTCATATCTTGGTTTGAATTTGCCTCTCCTTAACCATTCCTGCATTCAGTCCTGATCGACATGAGGTTCTTCCAGAAGGTTTCTATACTTGCAGCTATATTTCTGCATTTTCCACATTTCTTGCCTTCTCATCTGATCCTTCACCTTATATTCTTTCTTTTGTTTTTTGGCACATTAAGTTACTGCCTGATTTTTATCTACTTCTGGTTTGATTTCCATTCCTGCTTGACGCCGATATGCTTCTGCTAGACTGCTACATCTCACCCATATGAACCCACTGATGCTGTGTAAGTCTCAATTTCTCTGTGAAACATTTCCAGTAGTAATTACATTTATAGGGTTTTAATTTATGGTCATTTTATCAGCATCTAGGTTTTATTTATTTATTTTATTTTATTTCAGTTTGATGACCGGGAAGTTCCCTGGGCCTAGAAGAGCCGTTTTCAGTGGAGGCCCGGGGAGAAAAGCTCCAGTAACAAATTACCAAACACACATATATACATTATAGATATATACTAAGCAGTGTGATCAATTACAGCATGCTTAGGATACAGTGAAATAGACAATAGGCATACTAGTTATAATACACACATGTAGGGCACATACAGGTACTAGAAACAGTGGAGGACAATTTTTGTATGTACAAAGTTAGTGTACACATTTTGTTGTGATAAATTACAGTATTTGATATAAGAAGATCTAAACAAGGTTAACCATAGTGCAACAGGAGAGTGTTCTGTGCAGGTAATACAAAGTGGTGATAGGCAGAATGGTGGTGTGAGTGACAGAAAGTGGTGATAAGCAGAGTGGTGGTGTGAAATTAGGGTGAGGTGGGTGGGAGATTTGATTGACAACAAGCAGTGAACTGAATTCACTCCTGAATGAGGGCACATTTCCTCCTGGATGAGTATGTTGGTCTGACTTAGTAAATGGCAGAAGTGTAATGTCTGTTTCACGTGCAGCACAGTTAGGCACCTGTTCAGAACTAATCTTGAGGTGGTTACTGAAAGGCTGTTGTGGGAAATTCATTTCACTGTTGGTATACAGACCAAGACGCTCTCTGTTAAAAGGCTGAAGACAAGCCACTGAACAGGGTTGTGATATATTTTTGCAATAATCACTTTCTAATGTTTCATCCAGTTTGTTAATTGAATGCACAGCTGCAGATCTATGTTTTTCTCACAAGTGGTGACCATAGGTAGATCTAGTTCTGAGTGGCCTCGTTGCTGTATTTGTAGGCTACCTGTCAGATTCCTACCAGATTCAATGTACTGCAATTGCTTCTTCATAGCTGGATACAGCGGTTGAACAGGAATTTCCAGCCTGTAATTTCTCGCATTTAGTCAGGGGCGGCTCATGCTATTGGACTACCGGACTGCAGCCCCCTCAACTATATCAACTATAATAAAAAAAAATAAAAGAGAAAAGTAAAAAATTAAAGAAATAAAAAAAAATCACAGACTTTCGAGCATGCGCACTAGTCCGAACTGCTGCTGAGACAGTCGAGCATGCGCAGATTGTCTTAGCAGCAGTCCTGACTGGGAAACGTGTAAAACGGAGCTCCCAGAAGTCTATGCAGTTTTAAACTGCATAGACTGTCCTGGGAACTTGCGTCGGGGTTGGACTGCAACACTGGCAGTCTGGAGTTTGCTGCAGTCTCGTCAGGAAGATCTCATGACGGGGGGCATGGGTCAGGCATTTGCACGGGTTTCGGACAGGGATGTATGGTTTGCAATGTGGATTTATGGGGTCTGGTGTTTGCTACAGGATCTGCAGCGATGTGGATTTATGGGGTCTGGTGTTTCTTACAGGTAAGGAGTGTGTGTGTGTATGTGTGTGTGTGAAATGCCCCAGTTAACAAATGGTGGTGGGTAGAGATACTCAGGCTTGAACCCTGTACCTTGTATGGTGGTGTTAAGGACCTGAATTCCCTACCCACCACCATTTGTAAAAAAAAATTGCAGATTATTGCCTCATATTTTATCTGATCTGTTCCTCATAATATCTGTGGTTTCTAAATATTGCCATGCTTGATATTTGATGGTACACTGGTAGCATTGTTGCTTTACAGCTGCAGGTTCTTGGGTTTGATTCTTGGCTGGGGTGCCTTCAGTGTGGGGTCTGCATCTTCTCTCTGTGTTTGTGTGGGTTTGTTTTTGTGTCCTCCCATGTTATAAAGACATGTCTGCATTATTTCTTCCTGGGCCTCTGCTGAAAGTAGTTTTTTTGTTCCAAGTCAGATTGTCCTGATTAACAAATGTTAAATAAAATTGACAGGCATTTGAATTTTAGACTTCAGGTTTATGAATGTTTAATTCCTTACATATTTAATGGTACAGTGGTAGCATTGTTGCCTCACAGCTATAGGTTTTCTGGTTTGATTCTTTGCTGGGGTGCCTTCTGTGTGGAGTCTGCATCTCATCCCTGTGTTTGTGTGGATTTGCTCTGGTGTCCTGCCATTTTACAAAGACATGTGTCTGCAGTATTTCTCCATGGGCCTCTGCTGAAAATTGTTTTTGTTCCATCAGAAGTAAAATTGACAGGCATTTGAATTTCAGACTTCTTTTGGGACTGTATTACCCCATTATTGGCTTTGTCCAGGTTTTTTGTGCTAAGGTTGACAACTATGGCAAGAACTGAATTCACTGAATATGCCTGAGGGCTGTATTCCCTCATTACTGGGTTTGTCCAAGTGTTTTGTGCTAAGAGGTTGACAGCTATGGTGAGAACTGAATTCATTAAATGATAGCCATTTAAGTTTCAGTCTTCCTCTCTTTCACAAAGCAGCTGATTTGGCGTAGTGGTATGTTGCTCTGACTGTTTTGCACAGGGACCTTGGCAGTAAAATGTATGGTGGTAACACAGCATTTTTCTTTCACAAAGCAGGTGATTTGGCATAGTGGTATGTTGCTCTGACTCTTTTGCACAGGGACCTTGGCAGTAAAATGTATGGTGGTAACACAGCATTTTATTCTAGCAACTTTTCCAAGATTATACAAGCAATGTTTAATGTGTCCCTGGTTTTTGGCCGTTTGACCCCTAAATTTGGCTTTTTCCAGATTTCTTGTGCTGCAAAGTTGAGATGCAGTTGAGTATTGAGTAGATTTTACAAGCAGCTGAGAGCTGCAGGGGAAGAGAAGTTTAGTGCTGCTTGCATTGTTAATAGCACAACAGGTTGTGTACCTTGATTTTGATGCAGAAGGTTGTTGGTTCTACTCCCACAAGGGGTGAATGCTGCCATACTGAAAAACTTAAGATACTAACTATGAGCCTGTTATCAGTTTGCCATCCATTCATTTCCTATTGCAATATTACTAGCTTTTTTTTAATGTAATATAGGCAATTTATTCCTCAGGGGCATCAGACACTTTATTTTTCGATGAAACCATGAAATATAAAGGTGTTTGCTAGCAGCAACCTCTTCATTAGTTACAGATTTATTTAATGTGGAATTTAGATGAATTTTTTACTTCTATTGTGCATATTTACTGACAATGGTGGACTGTAGAATTGTGCATATTTACTGATAACGGTGGACTGTAGAAGTTTGAGTAGACTTTTATGATGGAAATGTTCTGAATTGGGCAGTTTTATCATTATTAGTGCATGCGTTTTGTTTCATTGTTTACTGGGAAAATGTTCAAAACAATAGGAAGGTGTATCAAAGAGCACATGTATGTTTCATATGCAAGGGGCCTATGATTTGAAAACAGCCCAGAATTAATCTTTATCTGCCACTGGTAAAATGTATTTTCTTTGAATGTGGGTTTCAATGAATGTGAGTTTCAAGGGCAGAGAAGTTTTAATGCTAAGTTTGTTTAGCAGATGTTTTAGTGTTTGTGCTGTAAAATGCAAAATAAAACTTTCAAATGAAGTCCAAATCATCATAGAAATAAATCAGTATGCACATTAGTGTTTATGGTAAATGGAGTGAAATAGCCAAGTAATGGATCATTGGAATGGCTGCAGGGGGAGGCTCTATTCGACCATGATTTTGTGAGGGGGAAGGGCGGCAAACTTAGACAGCCCCAGCTGAACTATACCTCCCAACTGTCCAGATTCTCAAAGAATGAATAGATTTTTGCTTGTTATTTTTGGTTTGTTCCTCATAAAATTTGTGGTTTTCTGGCAAATCATTTAGGAATTAAGTCACTAAACAATGACACACTGAGTTTCAGACTTCATAACCTTCAGAAAAATGCATGCTAAAGTAAGACCTGTTGTTCTATCAACTGTCTCAGTTTATACAAGAGAAATTTTTAGTACTGTTTATATGTTCCCCCAATATATTTGACCTTGTCCAAATGTATTGCATTAACAGGTTGAGAGGTACATGCAAATAAATTGCTTTATAGAATTAGGCATAGCCAAACCTCTCAACTGTCCCTGATTTTGGCTCAAAATGTTGCTCTTCCCCTAATAATCCCTCCGCAAAATAGCAATTTTGGAAGAAAACATGGAGGGTTTACAATTAAGAAATAACTGTAATAATTAGAGTTATAGATTACTTTTATTTCAGAAGTGCATGTAGATTCTTTTATTTTGTCAGCTGCTCAAGTTAGCAGTACTAATATTAATGTGTCCCTTCTTTGACAGGTTCCCAGCTGTATTGTGTGGCTATTTTATATTTTTACATCACATTTTTGGTCCATTTTTCATAGAATTGTGTTTTTTGTGGCAAATTAGTGACAAATCATTAAAGACTGAAGTTAGAAAATAATGACAGACAAATAGTTTCAGATTTCATACCATTCAGAAAATTCATACTAATGCAAGACCTATTCTATTATCTTTCTAAGTTTATAAGAGCAATATTTTAAAAAACTGTCCTTATTTTTGGGCCTTTGTCCCACTTCTTTGTATGGCTTTGTCCAGATTTCTTGCTCTGAGGTTGAGAGGTATGACAAATGTCAGGGTCATCACAGTCAGCCAGAGACATTTCAAATTGTGACATACTTGTTGCACCCCACTCCCCCATGTAGTGACTCTGGATGTGTCGAAGCAAAGCAAGGAGTAGTTATGCAGTGTAAATGTGCAGAGTATCCCCCCCCCCCCATCCAAGGTAGACGCAAGTACTACAGTGGCTTTTCATCTGTCCTTGATTTTTGCAGAATGGTCTGGTTTCTGTCATTTTTTTGTACTGTTGATTTATGCTTATTACTCAAAGTGCCTGTTGCTCTGTGTTTAAGTAGCAATACTTTAATGGCCATCAGGTAAGCTTGGCTGACATTGTAAGATGCAAGTAAGCTTTAATAAGCATACTGTTAAAGAATTGTCAACATTGAAAGCCTTTCTTTTGTTACCATGTAGAGAATACTTAACTAGATAATGTATAAGCCTTTGGTATTGAAATGCAAACAACAGTATTTGTAATAAGGGACAGGATTACATTATTTTAAGAAGCTTATTACACTTGGAGACTTCAGTCATCTCTGCAGGCTTTACCCGTAAACTAAACAGAATGCCAATCGTGTGGTCCATAACCTGTACAGTAATCCTTTTAAGCAATGTATCTTGCGCTTATTTCTTGTTTGCTTTTCATTTTTTACTTTGATCATGTTTTCCCTATGAAACAAGTAGATAGTTGTCAGGCAGCAGGTCTTTTTGGATAAGGAACATTTTACAAGTGGGGGCATCAGAGATTTCTACTTTCAGCATGTTACTTGGTACTTTAATAAAGCTGAATATAAATTAGAACTGCAGTGCAAGAAGTGGTTTGAGTTTGAGTGCTGCTTGTTTTTCTTATACTTGATTTTGACTGGCATTCCATTAATGTATTTAAAAAAGTAATTTATTTTTTTCATGCCTCACAACCTTTTGTTTCCATCTAGATATTAAGTAAGCTTTCATGCAGCCAATGCATTGAAATATTTTTATTCTTCTACACGTCATTTTGTCTTGATTGGACTCCTCATAATGACGGTTTGGCACCCACGGCAGTGTATTTAGTTAGTTTTTGTGGTTTTGAGCATAGCTCCTCCCCTTTCTGGTTGGCCACACCCCTTCCCATTGACCACACCCATTCAGCTGTCTCCTGCAGCCCCCCTTTGATTTGAAGTCACCAGCCGCCACTGCATTTAGTAAGTTGTGAATCTAGAATTAAAGACATTAAAAGAAAAAAAATATTTTGCACTGTTTGAAATGAGCAACTTTAAAGAAACAGTGAGTATACCATATAACCTCTTAAACCATATTAAAATAGTTTTAGTAAGCCATTACGTGCACATGGTGCCATCTGTATTAATGACTCTTAGTAATTATTTTCCTTCATAACAATAAACTATCTAATAAGGAAATACAAAAACACAAGTATTCCGGGGTGATGAATATTCATTATATTCACATATCCCTTCGCAGGAATTCCCATGAAATAGAAGCAAAAAGTGGTGACTCTGCAACAGTGGAGTCTGATGCAGTAAAATATAAGCCTAATTAATTACACTTCACTATACTGTCACTGCCAGTACAACTACACTTACTACCCCGCAGCCGAAACAAGTTGCTGTTTTACAGATTTTACTAGATCAACATATAACTGTCTAAAGAAAAGCATTTAAATATCCAGGTGTGTGTGTGTGTGTGTGTGTGTGTGTGTGTGTGTGTGTGTGTGTGTATGTATGTATGTATGTGCGCACGCGCATTTCCCATGCACTGGCATAATCCCCAACCGTCTCCATAGGAAAGAATACTACTATTA